>NW_026585797.1:31571997-31601044 GCF_907164565.1 Psammomys obesus | reverse complement strand
CACACACACACACACACACACACACACACACACACACACACACACACGAAGTACACAGAACTGCAAATAGACAAAACCAGAAAACAATACCCCTAGAGAATATCACAGTTAAAACACTAAGTATATGGAAAGAGCAGAGTATTGAAAGCTGGCATATGCCTGTAATCCCAGCACTCGGGGAGGCAGAGGCAAGTGGATCTCTGTGAGTTCAAGGCCAGTGAGTTCAGAACAGTCGAGGCTACACAGAGAAAAATCTGTCTCGAAAAACAAAACAACAACAAAACCCCCAAAACTCCAAAACCAAACCAAAACAAAAAAAGAATACTGCAAGTTGCTACAAACCGAACAAACAACCAAATAAACAAGAAAACAAAACGGGAGTTACATATAAAGGAACATCATCAGCATAAACTCTGAAAGCCGGAGGAACCTGGAACACTGCTTTACAAGTCCTAAAAACCAGAATGACCAACCTACACTAACATACCTAGCAAAACTACCTTCCATAGTTGAAGGAGGATGAAAAAAAATTTCCAGACATAAATATACTAAAAGAAAATTTATATCCAACAAATAAAACCTCAAGTAAATACAGGAATCAATATTTTGGGCTGAAGAGAGAAATGAGCATAGCAGAGAGAAATGAGCATAGCCGAGAGCCCATGGAAAGAAACTGAAGCCACAATTACTAAACCACAAATGTACTACTAAGAACACAAGCAATAATACCCAACATCAACAACATGATGATCTCAATTAGCACACACATTTCAAAAATAACTTTCAATAATTAATGGTATTAGTTCTCCAGGCAAAGGATACAGGCTGGATGAATGGATCAAAAACCAAAATCCATCTATCTGTTATCTATAAGAAACACACCTTAGCTTATTTTTTATTATTTATTTATTTTGATCTAATTTTTTAAAATCTTGTTAACTTTACATCTCCGATCATAGGTGCCTCCCTCATCTCATCCTGGTCCCACCCTCCCTCCCTCTTCCTCTCTATTCCCCTCTCCTAGTCCTCAGAAAGGGGGAGCCCTCTTCCACTACCAACTGACTCCAGCCTATCAAGTGTCATTGGGACTCAGTGTATCCTCTCCCTCTGCAGCCTAGCAAGACTACCCCATCAGGGGGAAGTGATGGGGCACAGGCAACATAGTCTATGTCAGAAACAGTCCCTGCTCCCCTTACTAGGGCACTCACATGGAGACTGAGCTGCCTCTCTGCTACATCTGAGCAGGGGGTCTTAGTCTGCTCTATGCATGGTTCTTGGTTGATGCATTAGACTCTGAAGCCCCACCCCTACCTCCTGGGCCCAGATTTGTTGGCTATGTTGGTCTCCTTGTGGAGCTCCTGTCCCTTCCAGGTCCTTATGTCACCCCACTCCTCCCTGTCCTCTGCCCAAAGTTTGGCTGCAAGTCTCAGCATCTGCTTCCAATCCCTGGTCTGTAGAGTCTTTCAGAGGACATCTATGGTAGGCTCCTGTCCTGTTCCCTCTCTTCAGTGCTTCCAGTATCTATTGTATTTGCCTTCTGAATGAGATTTCAGCATCTTCCCTAAGGAGCTTCTTCTGAATTTTAACTCAGAACATGGCTGCTCTGGCAAGAGATCACATCCAAGGACATAGGTCTATGTGATCTGACTGGAATGCAGACACACTGGGAAGTGGTGGGACACACCTTTAATCTCAGAATACAGAGGCAAGCAGATCTCTGAGATTAAGGACATCCTGGTATAGAGCAAGTTTGGGGTAAAGAAAAGCTTAGGTTTAGGGGTGGTGGTATACACCTTTAATCCCAAACAATGAAAGTAAAGCACCCTTGTATGAAAGTGATGTCAAATTGAGTAGCAGAAAAAGGAAGTAATGAGCCAGAGAAGATTTGACAGAATAGGATACCTCCAACTCTCAGGAGAGGGGAGAGGAAAGGGTAGCTACTTAAGGGAGCAGCACAGAGAATAAGAGAGAGAGGTGGCAGTTTTACAGAGAGAGGTTGGAAAGGTAACAGGCTAGACACAGGTAAAGACAGAAGAAGCCAGAGAATTAGAATAGATTGCTGGAATTTGTTTGAGGCCAAGCAGAGCAATTCAGAGGCTGGGAGAAAAGCCAGATTGAGTACGTCAGCTGAGAGAGGAGCCTGAGCCAGAACCGCTGAGTTGAACCAGCTAGCCAGAGTTCCAAAAGAACTAGAAATGGTGAGCTTATCAGCAGTGAATCTGAGAGGCTGAAAACATTGTAGGCATAGATTACACTGTAAGGAGGCTAGAAGCTTCTAGATCTAGGCTTAGGTTAATAGATGGAGGCTGTAAGCCTCTGAGATGACAATTAAATCAGGCAAACAAAAGTTACTCTTACATTTAATTAACATGAGTTCTTATACATGAGCTGAACAAGGACCACACTAGTAAACATTGTAATATAAATACAGAAATCTTAGGAGGCCTCAACCCTATGCAAAGATCTACAAGCATCTAAGAAATGTGGAGAGTGGGGGAAATGGTTTTCTGCAGGAAAGAGCATACCAATTGGGTATACACTATCAAAAGGTCAGACCTAAAACCATATGCACAAAAGTAACATTGTGCAGACTGAACAGGTCACATTTATGTATATGTGTATGTATACATAGACACATATATACACAAATATGTATGTAACAACAATAATGAAACCTGAGGTTATGAATTTGAAAGCAAGAAGGCAGGAAAGTAAGGGAGGGTTTAGAAGGAGGAAAGAAAAGGGAAATGATGCGATTATTTTATAATCTCAAAAAAATTGAATAAAAATTCAATTACTGAATTACTTATAGGCAAATGACACCATCTGCGAATATCTCATTTAGATAAGCACATACATACATATCAAATATTCATAGAAACAGAACCACTCATATGTATGGAATCCTGAAACGTAAGTAAAAATAAAAAAATAAAAACCTGATGAAAAGGGGTACATTAGCAAGGTATGGTGATACACACCTTTGATCCCAGGACTCAGGAGGCAGAAGGCAGAGTCAGAGGCAGGCGGATCTCTGAATTCAAAGCCAGCCTGATCTACAAGGTGAGTCCAGCATAGACAGGGCTGTAACATAGAGAAACCCTGTCTCGAAACACCAGAAAAAAAAAAAAAGATGCATCTCTAGAAGAGATATACACTCATTTCTCTTTGTATTTTCCGTAATTCCCATCAAGCTCTCAGTAAGACGAACTCCTTACTTTTTCCAAATTGTCTCATCTACGTGTAAATTTTGGAGGAACATAAAAGCAAGGTCATCCTAGCACACTATGTCAAAAGCAATGACATGCTTGGGATGCCCAGGGATATTCATAAGCAAAACATTAATTTGAGCGCTGCTTTTATAAAATATAGCTGGTCCAGCTTAGAGAGGCTGAGCTGGGCTGTACAAATAACAGAGCAGGGAAAACTGGGGGGAAAAGAGGAAGACAAACAGCAGAGGGCTTTGTTTTCCAGGCTGGAAGGATACTTTGGAAAAAATAACACAGGGGAATACAAGGGCCATCTATATACTTAAAAAAAAAAAAAAGATATATAGAATCAAATCCAGAGAGAGAGAGAGAGAACAGGAGAGTGTGAGAGCTGCCTTGCTCTGATGAGAAAAGCACCTTGGAGACAGGAACAAAGTCAAGCAGCCTTTCTCATTAAACATTTATTACCCTGCTTAAATCTGTTTGAAGCACAGAAATACATGAAATACTACACAGGCTAAGATCTTCTCTCCCCCAGCCAGAATGCTGAGGCTACCCGTAAATCTGGCTGACGTGCAGCTGAAATACGTGACTGTGTTTCCTTGATGTCAGCTTTTAAGACTGTCAGGATTACAGGTGAGTCCACTCCTGAAACTCTTAGTGGACACTAAACATAATTCACAAAGTTGTCCGAACGCTTTCAAGAAAAGAGCGTCAGTGTCCTTCAGTGAGCATGATAGGAAAAGTCTTTAATCTAACAACAACAACAACAACAGAAAAGTAAATTAAAAATCCCTGCTTTGCCTCAAGCAGCAGATAATCCATTAAGCCTTGACTCAGGAAGAGAACAAAGCATGTCTCACAGGGATGCTGGCCCGCAGGACGCTGTGCTGCCAAGCTCAGAGTTGCGACCCCTCAATTTCACAAGTATTGTAATTTTCATAACTTATCTGTCATGCCTTCTTTACTGAAGTTTTTGCTAAGCTAACATAGTAACATTAAAATAAATTTCAGGACAAATATTCACCCCAAAGCCTGCCATTAGGCTAAACATCTTTCATATGCCTGTAGGCATGTGTGATTTGTACTTCTGATTACACATACATAGCAAAACGGAGCCATGCTTCTTTAAAGGTAACACCTTAATCTGACAATATGAACTGTCCAGAGTTTCCCTAGCTTGTTCACTTAATTGGCACATATTTTGAGAAATAAAGCTGAGTATCGGAAAGTGAAAAACTAGTGGATTTTTTTCCTAAACCCACACCACAAATGGCATATTTAACAGAAAGAGTAATTTGGGGGACTTTTCACAATTCACATGTCTATACTACTTCGCAACTTACCTCCTCTCCAGACAAGTAGTAGGCTGACAGCAGTCCACCAACGAAGCGTATATTTACTTCAAAAACAGAAACTTCGGCATTCTATGGAAACAAAATGAAGGGGGTTAAGACATAACGGTAGCAAACACAGTGGAAGTACATGGTACGATAAGCCGCTGTCATTTAAAGTCTGCTCAAACCTGTGTGCTTGCCCAGGGGCTTCTGAACAGAAGAGAGGAAGTCCCCTGTAAATGGTGTCAAAATACAGTCAAGCTGATAAGAAATAATTCTGACTCAAAGTAAAATTATAAAAACACCACAGACTGAAATTCTTTCCTGTGTGCACAAGCAGACCGAATACTTGATATTCTGTATCTGCACACATGCACCGGGATCGGGGCTTGTATTATTATTTTTCCCCATTCTGTGTTCTCATCATTTCACTCATTTGCCTGCTTTTTCTTCCTGAAAGGCCAATCAGACTATAGTGTGGCTGCTAGCTCCACATTAGTCTAGCAATCTTTTACCATTATGTTAAAGTGGCACAGTCAGAATGCTAATGGGATTTAAAGCCGGGGACTTGAGTTCCAATGCTGCTCTGTGCCTTTGCCCTTCCACAGTCACCACTCTGTGATGCCATTCTGCTTTCGCACAGCGGTGATAATAATGTGTGCTGTCATTTTTGGAGTGGTTCTTATTTATATCAGCTTGCTTTCATTATTTATAATGTGACACATGCTTTACGTATCTCTTTATGTCTTTTAAACCTGATGCAGACCTTTGGAGTTAATTACCATTCCTATGTCCAGTCCACAGCTGGAGAAACAAGCCAGGCTTATAGTGATTAATGTGACCTTTTGAAGTTCACACAACAGTAGTAGAATTAGGATTTGAGTGGAAGTGTGTTTATTCGTGGTTCAAAACCTGGCTGTACTGAACTCTATAGATACTTCACAAACTATGTACCATGCCTGCTTATTAATGGTCAAAACATGGCTATACTGCACTCCACAGATACCTCACAAACTATGTACCATGCCTGCTTATTAATTGTCAGATAATTGTGATACATAAGCAATGGTTACTGCCAATAGTTTTATGATTCTATAATATTTAACTGCTAAGTGCATCTGTCTTGTATTCTGTAATGAGGTTATTAGCACAGCTGACCCCCAACAGATATACTTCATCGGGTCTACTAACTAACTGTCACTTCTGCTTAACATCAGAGCACTCATGGATAATGACAAGGGCTAAGAGAATGTATGGAGCCAGAATCTGGCAGAGGAACCTAGAAAAATCATTTGAGATAGTATCACCACTAGGGATCATTTGTTAAGCAGCTACCATGTGCCAGGCCCAGTTATAGGCCCTATGAGCACAGCAGTGAAAACTGACAAGATCCTTGAGTTTACTGAGTCTAAATTTCAGAAAACCATTTCAGAAACAAAGAAGAGGTAGAATATTTCATTCCTACACACTCTCCCTCAAAGGATTTCAGGATATAATAATTGAAGCTCTGAAAGAAGTCAAGAAAGTTCCTGCAAAAGAAACTTTATGAAAAGTTAGGGGGGATCCAAGATGGCAGCAATCAGCACACTCCTTTTATGAAAGGTATGAAAGGCAGAGGATTTGAAACTCCGAAATTGGTGAGTGGAGGGACAAATGAAATTAGAAAGTCGACATGTGGATCCCTGAAGGAGGGGGTTCACCACAGGAGCAGAGAACTTTTTGATTCAGGTCAGACCCGGACTTCTCTGTGAATGGATAGGGGCACTTTCCTTCTTTGGGCCTCCCTCCCCCTCGGAGGAGCTGAACCACAGTGCCAGATCTTACTGCCTGGGAATCCAGTTGCGGTTGCAGAACTGGGGTGTCTAGGTGCCTGCCAGGAACACAGCCAACAAAAATCAGGAAATCTTGGCTTCACCAGCAAATCTCAAAATCAATGGATAATCCAATTCATTGGAAACACAGGAAAATGACCTTAAAGATATGCTTATCCAGTTATTTGAGTCACATAAAGAGGAAACAAACAAATCTCTCAGAGAAATAGCCAAGCAAATCCAGACAGTTAAAGAGGAAACGAACAAATCTCTCAAGAATTGACCTCCCAGGTGGAGGCAAAGAGGAACTGAACAAAGTTCTCAAAGAAACAGGCAAATATAGCCAACAAACAGAGGTACAAGTAGAGGCAAAATTAATGGCATAGAGAGAAGAAATGAACAAAAAAATAGAGGCCATCATACAGAGACAGGAAGACACCATTCAAACAGATGAAAGAAATGGTGCAAGACATAAAAATAGAATTAGAGTCAATAAAGAAAACACAAACAGAGAAAACCCTGGAGCTAGAAAACTTAGAGAAAAGATCAGGAACCACCAAAGTAAGCATCACCAACAAAATACAAGAGATGGAACCACATTGGAAATCAATCTGGTGCTTTCCCAGACAATTGGGAATACTGCTTCCTTAAGATCCAGCTATACCACTCTTAGACATATATCCAAAAGAAGCTCAAGCACACAAGGACATTTGCTCAACCATGTTTGTAGCAATTTCATCCATAATAGCCAGAATCTGGAAACAACCCAGATGTCCATCAACGGAGGAATGAATACAGAAATTGTGGTACTTTTACACAATGGAATACTACTCAGCAATTAAAAACAATGAAATAATGAAATTTTCAGGCAAATGGTGGGATATAGAAAAGATCACCTTGAGTGATCCCAGGAGCAGAATGACACACCTGTTATATACTCATTTATATAGACCTATAAGATAGGATAAACGTACTAAAATATGTGCACCTAAAGAACATAAACAAGAAAGAGGACCCAGAGTAAGAAGATCAATCCTCACTTAGAAAGACAAATGGGATGGACAGGGAAAGTAGGTGAAAAAAAGTAACAGGATGGAAGCCTACCTCAGAGGGCCTCTGAAAGACTACCTAGCAGTGTATCAAAGCAGATGCGGAAACTCATAACCAAAATGTGGGCAGAGTGCAGAGATTCATATGAAAGAAGGGGGAGTTGGTATGACCTAGAGAGACAGGAGCTCCACAAGGACAAAACAGAGGGCACGGGGGGCCCTCTATGAGACTGTTTCTCCAACCAAGGACCATGAAAGGATATAACCTAGAACCCCTGCTTGAATGTAGCCCATGGTAGCTCAGTATCCAAGTGGGTTTCCACAGTAAGGGGAACAGGAAATATTTCTGACATGAACTCAATGACTGGCTCCTTTACTCCCTCCCTGCCCCCCAAGGGAGGAACAGTCTTGCTAGGCCACAGAGGAGGAAATGGCGGCCATGAAGATACCTGATAAGCTAGGATCAGATGGAAGGGGAGGAGGACCTCCCTAGCAGTGGACTTGGAAAAGGGCAGGGAGAAGATGAGAGAGTGAGGGTGGGATTGGGAGGGAATGAGGAGGGGGCTATGGCTGGGATACAAAGTAAATAACCCATAATTAATATACAAAAATAAAAATAAAAAAAGAAAAGTTACAATTGTTGCAGTCAGATGAAGCCATCATAAAATAAAATCATACTATGAGTTTGTTTAATTATACTAAACAATTTATGATTTGCGACATATATTTGGATTAAACACCCTCTATATTGTGCAATTTATTCACTAAAGTTTATCACTCTGAATGGGGATCATTTAAACACTGCTGTTAGTTCACACAACCTCTAATAATGAAAAGGGAAAATTTATTAATTTAGTTTGGCTCATACAACTTAAGAGAAATAATGTCTAATAAAAATCTAATGAATTTAAGTCCTTAAACCACATCTGCTTCAGTTTGTATATGTATTTTGTAGTTTTTAAACCAGAAAACGGGTCCTCATGTCTTCACTTACTCAAATCTGTTGAGATGGTTTTATTTCCTTATTCTGGATTTGGGCTCATTACATATGCTTTTCCTATTCGTCCTATGAAATCTTTGGAGAGCTGAGACCTTTCTATAGACATCTGATAAAAATTATTGCAAGGTAGGGGACTGAGCCATGTCAATTGCCATCAGAAATATATCTCTATCTTGACATCAATCACTTATTGGATGCAGTTACTCAGGCAGCCATTGATCCAGCTCGGTGTGCACTCCAGAACCTGCATTCTATTTATCTTGCTCTGCTGTGAGATACTGAAAGATAACCTTGTAAAGTGCAGTGCTCAAGGTCAGCAGCTATGACATTGGAGTTGCAGGGACTGAATCACCTAGGAAGCCCAAGGCAAAGTCTGAGATGTTAGTTGAAGCCATGCAGGTTTCCAGTGATTAGAATGTCCTTGTCTTTGAAACACATAGAAATATCACAGATCACACTTTCTTTTTAAACTTGTTTCTGTTTTCCTTTCTTAGTATCTGAACTGTTTCACTTAAATTTTTTTTACTTATTACGATTTATTCACTTTGTATTCCAGCTGTAGCCCTCTCTCTCATCCCCTCCCAGTCCTGCCCTCCCTCCCTTTTCTCCTCCTATGCCCCTTCCCCAGCCTCCAAGTGGGTTCTCTAGTAAGGGGAACAGGGGCTGTCTCTGACATGAACTCAGTGGCTGGCTCTTTGATCACAATTTTTAACTCTTACCATCTCTTGGAGACTAGAACTTCATGGGAACAATGTTCCCTACCCCCATTCTCAACATAATTCCTTTAGCCTCATCTTTTCCAAAGTTATATTATTTACAAAACTTACTTTGAGCTTTCATCATATTGTAGGGTTGATTACCTTTTTGGCCAGAATATCGACAAGTAGACACTATTTGGGTCATTCCTTACAGCGTAGGTGAAAATTGGGGAGGGACATAACATTTCATATTATAACAAAATGGTTAGCAGCTACAAATATTTTGGCCTGGGGGCCTAAGGAGATGGCTCAGTATTTGCTATACAGGTAGCTGGGCCTGAGTTTGAATCTCAGCACCTATGTAAAAGGGCACGTACAGCCATGTGTGACTGTAAGTGCCGCTGGGGGCCACAGAAGGGAGAGCATGGGAGCTCCCTGTCCCTGACCAACAGAAGAGCTGGTTTCGAACTCAATGAGAGACCTGTCAAGGGGATATGCAGAGAGGAATAGAAGGCAGCCACAAACTTGTGTATGTGCAAAACACACACCACTATGTACACACATACATGGATTACTTAATTAACTAATTAATTAATTAATAATTCTGATGTGATTTATAAAGATTTGGTTGAAGCCTGATTCAAGTATGAGATCCTGGAGAACTCTCTCTCTCTGGAGTCAGGTTTGTCACTGATGAAAGATTGGAATGCATTCTCTATGAGACACTCTAAACCCATGAAAGTTAGGCAGTACACAGTCACCTGGAAAAAGTGGCAAGTCCAGTAGACAGCTGCTGCCATTAGCACTCATGTCAGCTCAGGCTAAACAAAGTCCTGCCGCCCATGGGCTTACTCAAATATCTATTATTCCGATATTAAGATGCTAATAATTTCATTATTAAGAATCTTCTTGACCCTCATGTGGGAGGTCACAGTTCTCCTCTCAGCATTCGTATGTCAAGATGTTCTAAAAGTTTTCCACTCACTTACCCTAATGACAGAAGTGTGGAAGGCACATGGGAAAGATGAGAAGAAGCAACTGATAACACTAAAACCTCCTATCATACAAAGGATATGATTTTGCCATGTACTTTCCATGTAAAATTAAAGTAACTTACCTCTTAAATATTTCACTGAAGATTGCACTGCGATAATCTACCCCTGTATTATCTAGTGTAGAGTCTTAAGGGTCTCACAATCTGAGCAGTATATTCAGCCTTTTGTTTAACCCGAATCAGCCTATTGATGTCAAACTGATTAGCAACTATAGGTTGGACATGTCTGCAGATAAACTATACTCTGAATTACATCTCAATTAGAAACTGATCTTTTGTTTTTCTTCTACCATGGCTATGCAATCATAGAATACACTCAAACAAATTCATGTCTAAGTTTAATAAAATAAGTGGTATAATTAAATTGACACGAAAATATCAGGAGGCGAATACAGCAGGTCTTAGACAGGGTATAAATCGATTATGAGCCTCACTTAGTACCTTTCTCCTGCATGGGCTTCCTTCATTGTAAGCCAAATAAGCCTTTTCCTCCCTGAGTTGCTTTTGGTCATGGTGTTTAATCAGCGTTAGTAACCCTAAGAAGGAGGATATCAGCAGCAGGACAGTGGGTTGTTGCTGTAGCAGACCTGGCCATGTCATTTTGGGGACAATTGTGGAAGGACTTTAGAACTTTGAGGCTATAAAAACAATTGAAGGTTCAAAGCTTGGCGAGCTGTTCAATGGGAGGTAAGTTTTGAGAGAAATGCAGATGATGAAGGCCTGGCTTGTTAAATTCCAGAGGGAATTTTGAGACTCCCTTAAAGACTCTATTGGGACTTTTGCATATTTTTAATTAAGAGTCTGTAGTTCTGGTTAGCTGAAGCTGAGGAAGTGGCTGGGATTAACAAGATACCAGAAGCACTAAAGTGAAACCTTTGCTTTGGTGGGACAGTTGATGCTGGTCAGCAGGAGCTAAGAAATTAGTGGTGATTAAAAAGAGGCCAGAATCTTACCCAGGGTCCTCCTTCTTGCTTAGCTTCTTCAGATGTACGAATTTTAGTATATTTATCCTATATTATATGTCTAATATTTATTTATAAGTGAGTATATGCCATCTGTGTCTTTCTGCTTCTCGGATACCTCACTCAGGATTTTTTCAAACTCAGAGTGCAGGGAATCTTATAAAAGAAGGGGGAGATAGAAAGACCTGGAGGGGACAGGAGCTCAACAAGGAAAGTAACAAAACAAAAAAAAATCTGGGCCCAGGGGTCTTCTATGAGGCTGATACTCCAATTAAGGACCATTCATGGAGATAACCTAGAACTTCTGCACAGATGTAACACATGGCAGCTCAGTCTCCAAGTGGGTTCCCTAGCAAGGAGAACAGGGACTATCTCTGACATGAACTCAGTGGCTGGCTCTTTGATCAACTCTCCCTAATGGGGGAGCAGCCTGTCCAGGCCACAGAGGAAGACAATGCAGCCAGTCCTGATGAGACCTGATTGGCTAGGGTCAGAGGGAAGGGGAAGAAGACCTCCCCTATCAGCAGACTTGGGGAGGGGTATTGGAGGAGAAGAGGGAGGGAGGGCGGGGTTGGGAGGGGGCTACAGCTAGGATACAAAGTGAATAAATTGTAATAAATAAAAAATAAATTAAAAAAAAATAAAGCAGTCAACATCTAGACAAACACAGCAAAAGCAAGGCTGCCTGTGATTATCTGGCATGCTGCTAACAAAATGTGCAAACATAAAATACACCTTTTAGTGTTAAGAAGAGATAACGAGAGAGACCAGCATTGTTGGGGTGAGATCTTTTGGGAGGTGTTTCCTGGGAGTGATCCCAAAGCCGCTGGATTCTGCAGGCAGCCAGGACCGTACCTTGTGCTGGCAGCTGTTCTGTGGTGTAAAGTTCACCGGGGTGGTGTTGGTTTTGAAGGTGGTAAGGGTCATGAGGAGCAGCTGAGGCCTGGCACTGTGTGGCAGGGCAGGGGCCCCTGAACAGAGCCCAGGACAGAATATTGGTGAAAGTGCAGCCCAGGTGCAGCAAGAGACCCTAGCACTTTGGAGATGCCCATTCCATGGGATGGCCACAAAGAACAGCAGCCGCCTTGGAGTGGAGCCAGCCTGAACTTAGGTGACAGTCTGTGTGGGTTGTAGGGAATGGAGCCAGGAATGTGACCCTGGCCCTTTGGAGGAGCCCAAAAATCGTGAATGGGTCCTGGACATTGGACATTGAATTATTTACGTTGTTGGAGTTGGTTTTGTTTTATTCACATTGTGAACATGCCCTAGTTTTTACCCTCTTGAAATAAGAAATTATTAGTTAATTAATTTTTTATTTTATTTTACAGGGGCACACATTTGAGAGACTCTGAATGTTTTATAAAAGATTTTGGAGTTTTACAGACATTTGGTATTTAAAAAGATATTGGATATTTTTTTAAAAAAGTGAATTTTTGAGTGTTTAAATTTTTACACTGTGGGTCTTTAAAATTTGGAATGTTTATATTGTAATGTTGGTATCAATATGTGATTATAAGTATGAACAAGAAGGGAAGGTTATGGCTTAACAGTGATATATTTGTCTATCAAGTTGACAAGGATGAGTTTTACGACAACTTGACAAAGGCTAGAACCATTCAAGAGGAGGAAACCTCAGTTGAAAAAAAAAATAACCTTCATAAGATAACATGTAGATACATCTAGAGGGCATTTTCTTAATTAGTGATTGATGAGGGAGGGCCCAGCCCAAAGTGAGGGCCTAGCCCATTGTGAATGGTATCATCCAGCCTGAAGTTGGGGTCCTGGTTTCTGTAAGAAAGCAGATTGAGCAAGACAGGAGGAGCAAGGAAGGCAGTAAGCACCCTTGGCCTCTGCAGCAGCTCCTCTCACCAGGCTCCTGCCCAGTTGGGGTACTCTTTGTGGCTTTCCTCAATGGTCTGTGACTCAAGATACATAAGCAAAACTAGCTCTTCCCTCCCCAAGTTGCTTTCGGTCATGTTGTTTCATCACAGCAACAGGAACTCTCACTAGGACAGTGCCTGTAACTTGGGTCCCTTAGACCATTAAGTTCAACCTCAAGCTCAGGAATTCTCATTTTTTTTTCCTTCTCCAATTCATAAAACATCTAATATTATGAGATAAAATGAAACACACACATGTTCTCCTCTCCTAACCCCTAAAATTAACGTGTTGCCCATACCTGTGTTGGGAAAAGCCTCATCCTAATCCACATACCATGAACCCAGGGCTGTGAAAACTCTAACACTAATTTCAAGATAAAATCGTGACCCTCTTCAGGACCTTTTTTTTTTTTTTTTTTTTAAAGAGTGTCTGAAAGACTCACCAGGCGAGACAGCATTACATTTTAAAAATCAACTTATCCATAAAAATTACCCATAGCGTGGTACCTATTAGCCTCCAGTCGGCAAAATCACAGGCTTTGCCAGGAGAATAAAAAGATACAACAGTTCTAGAACAAAGTCACCCCCCAGCTCCCAGTTGCCTGAGAAACTCCAGAACCATAAGCTTCCCCTGAAAAGGTAATTTATTTCTTTGGGTTTTCAGGCCTTTAAGATAGTTATTTAAAATAAGATAGTTATTTATTAGGACTTTATTGATTAGGATTCTACACAGCATATTTTCGTTGAGCTGGAAAGATGTCTTGGAAGAGAACATTCGCTCCCTGAATTCACTCTTCTTTTACCACTAGTCCACCAAACTCTGTCAGCTGTCTACTCAGAGGTCTTCAAGCGTGGAATTTCTGTGCTGGTATAATACACAGCAAACACAAGATTCAATAACAGCTGCCCGGCTGCATACCAGTGCAATGACTGTGATTAATAACAACTTCCCACTACAATCCACTCTAGTAATTATGTCCTTGAGCAACACTACTGTACCCACACATATGATAACTGCACTGCCTTATGTACAGGAAACCTTGCAAGGCCTCTAGTTAAAGGAATTGCCTGCAAGTCTGGCCTGAGTTTACTGGCAATATACACCTCCTTAAAGAATGTACTAATGGGAATGTCTAAGACATGAACTCAGTGGTTGGCTCTTTGATCGCTTCCTCCTGAGGTGGGAGCAGCCTTACCAGGCCACAGAGAAAGACAATGCATCCAGTCTTGATGAGACCTGATAGGTTAGGGTCAGATGGAAGGGGAGGAGAACCTCCCCTATCAGTGGACTTGGAGAGGAGCATGGGAGAACAGGGAGAGAGGAGATGAGGGAGGGGGCTTGAGCTGGGATACAAAATGAATAAACTGTAATTAATAAAATAAATTAATAAAGAATACTACTTCAAAATCTGTGTTGCTTCACATTTCATAGATTAAGGGTATAAAAATTTAACATTAAAGTGCAGTACTGTCTATTATTAGTGTATGTCCTTGTAGCTCTTAGTTTCGTAAATAATTTCTTAGGACTGTTAACAGTGTTTAAACTCTTTTTTTAATTTTAATTTATTTTTTTAATTTTAATATTTTATATTAATTACAGTTTATTCACTTTGTATCCCAGTGGTAGTCCCCTCCCTCATTCCCTCCCAATCCCATCATCCATCCTTCCCTCATCTCCTCCTATGCCCCTCTCCAAGTCCACTGATAGGGGAAGTCCTCCTCTCCTTCCATCTGACCCTAGCCTATCAGGTTTCCTCAGGACTGGCTGCAGTGTCTTCCTCTGTGGCCTGGTCAGGCTGCTTCCCCCTCAGGGGGAGGTGATCAAAGAGCCAGCCACTGAGTTCATGTCAGAGACAGTCCCTGTTCCCCTTACTAGGGGGAACCCACTTGGAGACTGAACTCTCATGGGCCACATCTATGCAGGAGTTCTAGGTTATCTCCATGCATGATCCTTGGTTGGAGTATCAGTCTCAGAAAAGACCCTTGAGTCCAGATTTTTTTGTTCTGTTGCTCTTCTTGTGGAGCTTCTGTCCCCTCCAGGTCTTTCTATCTCTCTCTTTTTTTCATAAGTTTCCCTGCACTCTGCACAAAGTTTGGCTATGAGCCTCAGCATCTGCTTTGATACACTGCTGGTCCCTCAACTGAGGAATGGAAACAACCCAGTGTTTAAACTCTTAAAGACACAAAGATAGGCAAATAATCATGCTGTCTATGTTAATAGGCTAGTTTTGCTATGAAGGCCCAGAAACAATTCAAGTAGAAGCTCAGATCTACCAGTAATCACCACCAGAGAGATAAGTTCTTCTTATGACCATGAAGTAAATAGTAAATAGTTATTCTTGATCAGGGAACCCTCATCATCAGAGGGCAAACACCCCATGTCTCCATTCAGAAGAAAAATAAATTAGTGATGTATACCAATCATGATGTAATACTGCTTAAAAACAATCCTTTTCTAGGAGCAAAGTTAAGAAAAATGTCAGTTCTTTCCATGTTTCATGGCTTGGCACTGTAGGGCAGGTAGCCAAGTACTCATTCAGACATGTGAGAAGATTCAGCCAGTATTGGGGCTGAAGTCAACTCACATCCTTCCCAGAGGACTTCCACAGCTTGTTTGGCTTACATACTTAACGTGAAACCTAGGTACATGTTTAATGTACATCTTTAAGACAAACAAACAAACAAAAACCACCTTGCCACCAACACTTCTATCATATAAAAGGTAGGAGATTCATTACATCAGGGGCACAACCCTGGCACTTTTGCCAAACCTCTCCAGCACCGATGTTAGTGTCTGGAGCAAGCTAACATTCTTGTCTTTCCCAAAGAAAGCCCAATTGTTACTTTCCTGCGGTGCTGAAAGATATGGTAAGGGCACCTTTTATCTAGCTTTCGTGTTTGCAGAGACTTCTCGTAAGGAATTGTTAGCTGGGAAAAATTTCTACATCTTCTATAAAATTTGTTACTAAAGATAATTTTCAACAGTTCTAGTTAATGCAGTATTTTTTTTTAAAGCGCCAATGAGAAGCTCAGAGTTGCACTGAGTAGCACTCATTGAGAAGCTGTTAGCATCTCATGTTAGCATCTTCCTGTAGCAGGAGCCACCTCAAACAAGTGTGGAGGCAGGATATCGTCATGTAGATCACCTGTACTTGCATTCCAATTCTATAAAAATGACCTAGCACAGCTACTGGTCTGCACCTGGGGCAGAACCTTCAAGCTCACTCTTCCTACACTCAGTGGGGAAGTAGGACAAGATAGAAGGCCCCATCGTTTCACAAGCACTGATTGAATTCTTACTAAATTAATTCACTTCTAATAAGCACCATGATAGGAAGATTACATGCCTAAATCACAGTCTTGGATTCCTAGGATGTGTATTTATTTCTCACTTTTTGTATTTCCTCTCCATTAAAACACAGGGTGAAAGAATTAGGCAAACCTTGTGCAGCATAGTTTGCTGCATAACCTTGGGAAGATTAATTAAGTATGTTCATCTATAAAAGTAAAGAAAATACCACCTTCCCTTCCAAAAAGATTAGAGTAACCAAACACCAACCAGCATCAATCAATCAATCAATCAATCAATCAATCAATCAATCAATCATCAGGTGTTAACCTGTTATACCCCCTTGGCCTTTCTCCTCCTTTTCCTCAGTGTCCTTTTTTTCTGGCTAGAGAAGAACCTGTAAGTCACTGATCCTTAGAAAGAACTTAGTAAATAATTAGCATATGAATGAATGGATAATGAATAAATAAGAATCTAGATTCTTTTTCCTAAGCTTGCACTGAATTGAAATCGGAAAGCTCATCAGAGTCTATTCTGAGAGTGTTCTGTCTCACCTGTATTCCTTTGCAGATACCTGGGCTAACCACTATCCATGAAGCTGTTACTCTGTAAATCACATTAACCCAATGATTTATTTAAAACCGGTCCTGAGAGGCACTTGGGTTTTGTGGTACCAAATGAATCGACTTGTTATACTTTGGTGAATAGCAGTATAAACCTATCAAAGAGCATTTGCTGGAGTAAATTTTAAGTAATATAAACTGAGTATTTTGCATGTACACATATTTATTCTCAACTTCAGGACTTATTTACACTCAGAAATGCTAGGATTAAACTCCCAGCAATCGTGTTTCTATCTCAGTTCTATTTCTTCTTCCCTTGCAGTAACATTGGATACATTAACATTTATATGCATTAACTTAAAAAAAAATGGAAGGGGAGGAGAACCTCCTCTATCAGTGGACTGGGAGAGGAGCATGGAAGGAAACGAGGGAGGAAGGGTGGGAGTGGGAGGGAATGAGGGAGGGTCCTATAGCTGGAATACAAAGTGAATAAACTGTAATTAATAAAAAAAAAGAAATAAGTTAAAAAACAGAACAATAACAACAACAAAACAATAAACTGTTGGCTTTTCTGTTAAAATACTTTATAAGGAAGAGGTGTTAATGTAAATGGAGGGAATGATGTCTCCTCTAGGCTAGAATATTATATGTTATCTCAAAAAATGAAATGCATTATTTTCTGTTTTAGGTATAGCTTAGTCTTCTCTCCGTACGTGAATGCAAAAGTAAATTCTCAGAGCTTTTTGAAGGAAAATCAAGCAGTTGTTGAAACAATCACTTGAAGCTCAGTGTAGACTGAAAATGCAAGACAAAGTCTCTCATGCGGTTTATAAAACCAACCAGAAACACAGAGTAAAGACCTGTATCATGCAGTGAGAAGAAGATCCATATAATTCTTCTGAACTTACGTATTACTCTTTTTAAAATGAGAAGTTCTATTTTTATACTATTCATACATATGTTTAAAACAAATAAAAAGCATCATTTGGCCCAAGCTGAATTCTTTATGTAACTGAAGCTGGCCTGGAACTTCTGATCTCCTTCTACCTCCTGTGTGCAGTGCTAGGATTAGCAGGCATATGCCACCATAGCCAGTTTTTGTATGGTGATGGGAATTGAACCTAGGATTTTCTGCATGCTAAGCAAGCACTCTACCAAATGAGCATTATTTTCAACCGGTTAGCATATTTTTATGGGAAAAATATGCTGATAGAGTCTCAGTGAATGTTTCAAGTCTCCTCCTGCTATGAATAGTATAATAAGGCTGGGAGATGGCTCAGTGGGGGAAAGCACTTGCTTTGCAAGCCATCAGGACATGAGTTCAAATCTCAAGCATCGCTATAAAAAGCTGGGCATTGATGCATACATCTGTTAGCAGGGTATTCAGAGTGTAGGGCTGGGTGGGCTGGGGTAGGGCCAGGATCCTAGGAGTTTGCTGGTCAGGCAGCCTAGCCAAAATGGCAAGCTGCCCGTTCAATGGAGGCCCTGTCTCAAGGCAATAAGGTGGAAAGTGATAGAGGAAAACACTCAATGTCCTGTCCTGCTGTAGCTTCTCATGCGTGTATCCCCTGACATATACAACACCACCCACAACACCACACACACAGGCACACACACATGCACATTGACACACACACACACACACACACACACACACACACATTACACAATAAACAGAAAATTTAGACACATTGCTACAGTTTTTAGAACTACATTTTGAAAAGCATATGTTATCAATAGTACTAAAATGCATATTTTTAGATAAAATTTAAGACTTTAAAAACTCAGCATCGTAACAAACATTTAATGATAGCTTAACTTCTTTACCCCATGAGTAAGGAGGCCAACCAACACATTTTTTTTTTTTTTGGCTTCTACAGAGGTTTATATTACTTATTTAGATTCACTTTGCTTTCTCAGGGGTTCCTGTGGCCCACAGAAATACTCTTTTCACCTAATTAGTGGCCTGAGGCCAGCCAATCCAGCTGCTACTCCAGCAACATTTTTTTTTCTCTTACCTTGAGAGGCCTCTGTACCTAGATTTGAAAAATGAAACACTTCCCATCCTCCAAGTCTCTTTACCCCTCAAGTTCAGAGCTTGGGATACTCTGATCATGAAAGCAAAGCATGGCTATGGGATTTGGGCAGGCTTGGGACAACAAAGACAGATCAACCCAAGAAGCAGAAAAGGAGCCTGGAACTGCTCATAGGTCTAGTGTTATTAAGGTTTCTAGGTATGGGAAACATATCACCAAAGCTGAAAGATGAGTAGGTGTGGTAGGCAGCCAGAGTCGTTCCTACTAATTCGCATTGTTAAGACAACTGAAATTTAGCACAGTGTGTTTGCTGGGCACATGTGGGACCCTGGATTTGATCTCTGGCACCACAAAAGCAAGTAAGGAAACAAAGACAGAGTATTACTAAGGCAATAAACATAAAAAGATAAAATTTTGTACTCTGAGTTTTTTATGTTTAGTTCTATTGGATTGTCGGAACATTACTACATAATGTCCCATCAAGCAGCTCTGTACATTTTGAACCACCAGCTCTTTATACCCACTTTCTTCCTGCATTTAAAAAATAAAAGAGCTTGGGGCTGGAGAGTAGCTCAGCAGTTAAAAGCACTTGGTCTTGCAGAGGAACCAGGATTAGTTCCTCCCACTTATATGATGTGTCACAAACATCTAAGCTCTAGTTCCAAGGCATCCAACACCTTCCTTTGACCATCTCTGGGCACCAAGCGTGTATACACAATAAGCATGTTTACATGTAAGTAAAAATCCATACACATGAAAATAAATAAACCTAAAAAATTTAAAATCAAATACAAGAGTTTGACGCACTGATTCCCAAAGTTCTGGAGTGTCAGCCAATTGTCTCCCTCATATTCTAGAATCAGTTATCAGGAAGATTAAGCATAAACCTCAGTCTCTCTGTAAGACCTAGTAAATAGAGCACGGACAGCAACCAATCAAAGAAGGAGGAACAGAATATTAAGACTTGTGCTTTATAAGTCTTTAAACTTGTTTAAATTCAAAGTGATGGACAAAGGTTTGCTCGTACTAATCTTTAATGCTCTGGCTAATGCTGCTGTCCACTCTCCAAAGGACAGAGAAGTGACACCGCAGCAGGGTAGGCAGGAACACTCTCTTCCTCTATTCCATTTCAGCATGCAGTATGCTTCTTCTACCTTGGCTGGGGGAGGGAGGGAGTCGCAGATAACCCTGAATGCTTCCTAGCTAGACAAGAGGCTTACAAAGACTTCTGCAAAGTAATCTCTGATGGAAAAGAATACCAAAAATGCAGCCAGAAGTCAAGGACTTTTAAAAAGCCAGGGAGGACATGCTTCCTTTTCTTAGAATAAGTTCCTTGCCAACATCCTTATGAGGCAAAACAATGTCTGTCCGGTTAGATCCAAGGAGACACAATCAAGCACTGGAGCTGTTTCCCTCTATCGCACTGTTCCCTGAGAGTGCACTCGGAATCTGCTTATTTGCCAAGAATGCACATATACAAAAAGCTGAAAACTATGTTATTTGTGCACAGAGACCCAGATGTAGGTGATTTCTTTTTCTTTTTTTTTTTTTCCTTAACGAATAGGAGTACATGAGCCACAAAATTGAAGCCTTAGTTAAGTGGCAGTGGCTGCCAATGTTGCGTGCTTTGAACAATGTCAAGACTATGCACTGGGGACAGAGCCCTGTGACAGAGTCATGACTCCAATACACAGCCAGCCGTATGCTCAGGAATAAACCTTGGGCTTCAACAACCATCTTGCAGGGTTGCTGTGGTACTTTGAACAAGAGGATTTGATAGTGCAG
This sequence comes from Psammomys obesus, assembly GCF_907164565.1. Taxonomy (NCBI): domain Eukaryota; kingdom Metazoa; phylum Chordata; class Mammalia; order Rodentia; family Muridae; genus Psammomys; species Psammomys obesus. Next base: position 31,580,371 of record NW_026585797.1, on the reverse strand, counting down.
ACTAGTTTAAATATTTATTTTTTTTGAATTACCCTTAATTTGGCAAAAAAGCATATATACACATGTACAACAAGTAAACAAGGATGGAGCGCAACAGCGCCTTTACTATTTAAGGCTGCAACATTTGGAGAGGTAGGAATCACTCTGAAAGGTTCTGCCTCTCAAGCAGGAGGACCTGAGCTTGATCCCTACAACCCACGTCAAAAAGCTGGATGTGGTGGCCTGAATGTGTAAACCCAGAACTGGAGAGCTGGAAATAGGTAGCATTTTGGGTCTTCTGGCTAGCTAGCCTAAGGTGCCAAGCTCTAGGTAGTAAGAGACCCTGCCTCAAAAACAAAGGACAAAAAAAAAGGTGGGTGACCCCAGAGGAGTTACGACATAATCCTCTAGGTCCCGTGTGTACACACACACCTGTACACATACCAACACGCACCCACACATACATAAAAAAATGAATTTGTTTTTACTGGCACAGATTATAATAAATAATATGTCCAATCCAGGGTATAGATGGGCTAAAACTCAAGGACTCATGAAGAATATTAACTTACCACATTAAAATCTAAATATTTTTTAATCCATGATTTAGCCTCTTGAAATTCAGTCTTCATTCCCATAATAAAAAGGGTATCCAGGGCATCTACTATTGTTGCTCCTTTGATGTTTCCTGAAAAATACCAGAATATATCCTTTCAATATATGTATATACACATATTTATTCAACACATATATACATACATTCACACATATATACACACACATACATACACACAAATTGACCACACCTAGGAAAAACTAAGAGTAATGTTATTAATAAACAATAACATTGAATAAAGTATTAACTTCTTCCAGAAAAAGAAAATATAAAGAATACACCACACCAATTTTTTTCTATAGGCTACAGGCTATGAACACTCATCTTTAACATTTGCTCCAAGTTGTATAAACTAAGCCTCTTAAAAACTTCATTTGTGATTGCATTCTCTAACAAGAAAAGAAAGAATAAGCCTGAAGCAAAGGGGAAGTTGTCATTAAATTTTGTGTAGTTGCACTGGAGTGCACCTGTGTGAAATTTGCTAGATGTAGAATTATCACCATGCCAGCTCTTTTAAATCATTGCAGTAGTTGCCCTTTATCAGCAGGCAATATGTTCAAAGAACCCTGGGAGATGCCTGCAATAGCAGATAGCACTGGACCTCATATGTACCACCATTTTTCTTAAGCATAAATACATTTTATGCCTTCCCCATCTTAACACTTAAGCACTGTGGCCGTAACTTTTGAAGTTTGATGTGGAACTACAAAACCAACACAGATTTCTTTTTTCTCTTTTCCAGTTCCATGGACAGAAGATTCATTTGATCATAGCTCTTAGTGACCTTGGCGTATGAGTCTCCTTGTCCTTTCCATATTAATTGAGTATCAGGTACTTTTATTGTTAAAGGAAATATTTTTGGGTTTCTCTTTGATACGCCTAAATTGGCAGCATGCTACTCTTGCACTTACAGACCATCAGTGAAATAACAGTGACTTGGATACAAGTAATGAAACACCAAGAGATATGGAGCAAAATGGCCACCAAATGACTGACAGGCGGGTTACACGAAGTGTGGATGCTAGGATGGTAATGTCCAGGGCAGGATAGGGCTAGAGGTGATGATGATTTTAGGACATTACTCAGGATTGTATACCATCTAAAGTATAAGGATTATTTTTACAATCTTCCATAACATTATCAGACTGCAGCTGGCCACAGGACTAAAATCTAGAGCTCGAAAGCATGGGTCAATAGGAGGAGTTCTGTACTCTGACATGAAATCCACAGTCTACAAGAGTGTGATTGCTTCCAACTCCCTTCTTTTGCCTAGCCAGGCCCAGGGTTCCGTTTATTCTCTCTGGGATTCCACTGCATGGAGATTTTACGTTTCTCAGGCATGTATCACTTTCTGCCATCCTTTAGTCTACAAACCTTCTTAGCAGAGAGAGGTTACATTTTGTTCATTTCACAAGCTCCATGGTGCCCTTGTATGACTATAGTAGTGATAGTCAATGAATGGCTGTTGAAAGACTAGGAACTACAATGCAGAACCATAAATAGAAAGGGAACATACTTCAATGAACACACTGTTCAACTAGTAAGTGGAGAAATTATCATTAGGAAACTAGAAGAGACTGCTGAAATATTAAATTTTCTAAAGCAGAGTAAATTTAAATCTTACTTTATGGTGAGGACATGAAAGTTAGAATACTTTTAACCTCATACTTTCTAATCCAGTGTTTTAAAAAATTCTGTTTGTTCTGTTTTTTTGTTTGTTTGTTTTCTTTTTTTGAGACAAAACTGTGGAATCAAGGGAAACACTAGAGGGAATGTCTTCAGGCCACATTTGGATACGTGGTAACAGCTTCATATGATCTGATCATTGATTTCTAATTTCTTAGTCACTGAGAGCTGTTTTTTTTTTTTTTTTTTTTTTTTTTTTTTTTGTACTTTATCCCTGTCAAACATAAATGGTTCTCTTTGAGGAGGAATTCTTCAAAAATGCTAGTTCTGCTTTCTTCTTTAAAGTGCGATGGGAGGTGAAGAACTGGGGGTCACTTCTCGTGTTCATTAGCATCAGTTTAAGCTAAGGTGGGAGCCAGGTTTCTTTTCCCTGGCAAACAGGCGGGTTTCAGGTAACTGGGAAGAAATAGCACAGGAGAAAGAGGCATCAGTGTTGAAGGGCTCCCCAGATGCGAATGGCTGATAAAAACAAGGCTCACAGAGAAGACTGTCCTCCTGACAAACAGGCTGTGCTTACCAACTGACTTCTGAACAAGCCACTACAAACAGAAAGCACCCTGAAAACCCGGGGGGGAAAGGGGATAAAATCTTTCTTTCTTCTGTAGTTTGCTGAAAGAACACACAGGTTGACATACTATTTGCAAACAAAGAATCTGGCTCCGCTGTGTCTAAAAAAGCCAATTCAAAGTTTTCCTCACCTTTAAAAATGAGAAGTTTTAATTTTGCAGTAAGTCCCAGGTATTGATTTTATTATACAAGAAAATCCTCTGTAGCCTATTCTAATTTGAAAATGGAGACAGATACCATGTAATTATTAACAGTTCATTTTGCTATATTAATATTTAATACCTTTTTGGATAAAGAATAAGTACTTATCTGGGTTACAAAAATCATTTTTTTAACTAATAAATCCAGTGGAAAGTGTAAAAAACAAAAGACTTGGTATGTTTTTAAAGTTTATTATTAAAACTATTGATCTATTATCAATGAGAATTATGGCAAATTAACACATAACGGAGTTTTCTGATCAACCTTCACAAAGAGGATAGTAAAAATGGGGTAATAAAAAAAAGAGATTTACTTATTTATTTTGTGTGTATAGATATTTTGCCTTCATGTGTGTCTGTGAACCATATCTGTGCAGTGGCTGTGGAGGCCAGAAGGAGGCATCGGATCCTCTAGAACTGGAGTAAGAGACAATTGTGAACTGCCTTTTCAGGAACTAAAGACAGGCCTTCTCCAAAAGAAGTGCAATCACTGCTGAGCCATCTAGCCCAGTCAGTTTTTGTTGTTTGTTTTGTTTTTAATGTTATAATAGTAAAACATTAAAAAGGTAAAGACTTCTGACTTACCATGAAATTTCAGTTTCTCTCTTAACCTTGTACCTCTGCTTTCATGGGACCTAGTCACTGAGTTCTGGAAGCATTACTTTAATTATGTCTGAAGCCACTACTGCTACAGGCACTCCCAGCCTAAGTTCTCTGTCTCTGAACCGAATCATCATCATGGCAGCACAGCCCCTTCCACACACTGGCCTGCAAGGCCCTTCTCTCTTGGGAAGACCCCAATGGTTTCTGGAACTCCATGTATCTACTGAACCATGTCATGCTTTGGCAATTCACCGTTTGCACATGTGTTGGCTGCACTAGACCTTCAACTCTTACAAGGACTTGGATTATCTCCTTTAACACCAATGTCAGAACTGGAACTAAATTCATCAAAAGCCCTAAAGAGACAGAAAAGCGAGGAACCACCAGTAGTAGGGACATGAAGTCTGATGTCAGTCACACCGGAGTCCCTATCTCTGAGAAAATGCTTCTCTATGCTTCATTTTTTTTCTCCTCCCCCCAAATGTACATAAGAATGAGATTAAATCATATGTGGCAGACAGGCATTATACAATAACTTCTCCGTAAGTGTCACCAGCAATTGTTACCTGCTATATGAATTGCTACCATTTAATGTGTTCAGTTAAGGCATGGGAAGTTAGCTCGGCAGTCACAGAATACTTCTTTTCCTTTACCCCTATTATAAACAGTTACAGTTTTGGAAGCTGGAAAAAGAAATCAAGTCTAGTAGGTGGGCCCTGGGGAGGTATTTGCTCAGAGGAATCCATCAAAGATTCCCTTCTTTCCACAGGAGGAACAATATTAACGCTCACAGTCCCAATCACAGAGTGTTGCTGTGAGGACCAAGTGTGATTCAGCAAATAGCAGATAGATGGATGTTCAAACAGCTGACCTAATCCACTTGCCTTGTCTTCCACTGAACAAAGAGCAGAAAGGTATATCCAGAACTGGGTTACAGAGGGGATCACCACAGCCTGTGGCTTCAACCAGCCTAGCTATAAAGAACTGGCTTTTATGCAGCAGGAAGCCATTAATGCAGGTAATCAAATACTCTTCTACAGGAATCACCCAGACCTAAAAACCCTGCTATGTACTCCATTGCTGGAAGTCAGCCTGGGCATCTGCATTTTTTAAACAGTTATACAGGTATCTCTGACATAGAGCTGGTGTTCTTTCTAAAAGATACATTATATGCAATCTTTCCCTATTGCTAGCAGGGGTTCAATGTTCCACAGCAATGTGGAAGGCCTGGAGAAACACAGAACCCCACATGCTTTTTGACCATCAGTAAGTTCAGGTAACTCAGAGAAAAGCTATGTCAATAAAAAGCCAGGAGTAGTTGTTGACAACTATAATCTCTGGGAAGGTATGGTAGCGTGAATGAGAATGGCCCCTACTGACTCATATATTTGAATACGTGGACTCCAGTTGGTAGAACTGGGTGGCAAGGATTATGATGTATGTCTGTCACTAGGGGTTTGGATTTGAGGTTTCCAGACCCACGCTATTTCTAGTCTTTCTCTGCCTCCTATTTGTGAATAAGAACATAAGCTCTCAGCTCCTGCCCAACGCCATGGCTGCCTGCATTATGCTATGCTCTCCAGCATGATGGTCATGGACTCAACTTCTGAAACTGTAAACCTCCATTAAATGCATTATTCTATAAATTGCCTTGGTCAGGGCAATAGGCCATGACCAAGCCAGGAAGGACAACTGAGAGAGACCTCATCTCAGAAACCAAAAGCAAAACCAAACCAAGCCAGGCCAAAACCAAACCCTCAAATCAAAGCACATCATACTCACCAAACAAACTGCTTGAATGGCCTTCTTTTGATATAGGTTTTAGTTCATTTAAGCCCCAGGCATAGCGTTTATAATTATTCCAAGCATGGCTCATCATCTGAGAAGAGATAAAAAACAAGATTACAATTTGAACTGGGATGTTTTTGTTAGGAGATAGATCGTATACTTCCGATTTGAAGGTTACAGCATTAAAATTCAGTGCTCAGTCTAAAAGGCTCAGTATTAAGAGGGTGATGGCTGAATAAATTAGGGCAGATATGAAGAGAACACATGCATTACTTGGCTGAATAAATTAGGGCAGTTATGAAGAGAACACATGCATTATTTCTTTAGGCTTACAAATACAAATATTCCTTTTTGGAGTCCATTTAAGCATATATAGATATACTGAACAGCTTCAAAAGTCAGTCCCTGACAACAGACATTTTATGCTATAGTGATGAATCATTCCTATATTTATCTATTTAATTCTCATAAAAGATTAGATCTGGAAATTTTAAATTCATATTTTTGTATAAGGTCCTTCCTATTTTGTTTATGCAGATAAATAAATATTCAAGGTTATCCTTTTAGATACTTCAGTGTTTTTTTGACCAAGAAACATTAAAAAGTATTTTAAAAGTAGGTACAGGAAAGAAAAAGAAACTCTATAGTTATTCCAGGAGTTTGAAAACCTTTCATGTATTATAATCAATCTTTAAGAAAAATGTGTATTTGTATACACAATTTGTTAACTAGAGATAGAACCTCTTTATTCAGAAATTAAAGACCAATAATATTTTAAATACAACCAGCTGTCCCATAAAGTGGTTGAATAAAAACATTTATGACTCAAAGACTATGTGCAACAATTACTATTTTAAGGACTGAAAATTGAATCCAGGGCTTCACACATTATGGACAAGTACTCCTTCGCTGATCCATTTTCTTAGATCTCTTATGTTTATTCTGAGATAGGATCTCACTAAGTTGCCAGGACTAAACTTGAACTTACCATGTAAGGCCAGGCTGAGCTCATGATCCTCTCTACTCAGCCTCCTAAATTGTTAGGATTATAGTCCTGTGGTACTGGGCCTGGATTATAATTATTTTCATACAGAATTTTTAAAGACCCCTTAATTATCAAGAGATTACATATACCATTATCTTATAGTAACAGTCATAAATATATAGATGTGATACGGAAATATTCCCATCTGGTTCCATATTTTATAAGATCATTAGAAACATCACACACAGGGCTAGAGGCAGAGCTTATCAGCTAAGAGTACTTACTACTCTTGCAGAGAAGCCAGGCTTAGCACCCAGCAGCAACACAGTTGATCACAACTGTTCACAGCTCTACTTCCAGGGGACCTAGTGCCTTCTTTTGACCTTATTGGATGCTATGCATGGACACAATGGACATACATACATTCAGGGAAAATACCCACATGAAATAAAATAAATCTAAATGCTTTTATACAGTAATACATAAAATTTCTGGCACTCTCTGAGGGCTAATTCTCACGAAAAATCTTTACCAAGATCAGCCTGACTTAAAACAGTCTATACTTGTCCCTGAGCACAGTAATGAGTGCCTTCATTTCACTGTCTTCTCTCTTATTTTTCATACACACTCATGTTACTACGTCCAGATACCAAGAATCCATCTGTGCTTCTGGGGACACTGGCTAAATGTTTCCCTTCAGCATGGTGCTCCAATTTTGCCAGAACCCTCTAAAATAGATCTTCAAATCGTATTGGTTTGGTAGATGAGGAGACTGAAACTCAGAACTTAAAACCAAAATAAAACTTGACCCAGAATCGTGTCATTACAGCCAAGGATGCAGCATGCATGCGCACACTGACGTGGCTGGCTCCAAAGCTAGGGAGGGCAGGAACTAGCACAGTTCATCACCTTCCTCTAGTAAGTCTGCAGTCGGGAAATGTGGTAATGTTTTCAAGGTTTTCCTTGTATAGAGTGACTTTACAGGAAGATGCAATGGACTTGAGGTCAGGTAACTGGACTTCTGCCCATGCTGCCAACTGATGCTTGAATGAGTTGGCTTCTGTGAGGCTTCCATTGCTTATCTGGAAAGTCAGGATCACCATTTCTCACAGGGTTCATGGTAGGACTCTAGAAGCATGGCTTGTGCCTTTGTACCTAGCATACTGCCTGGAAAATGATATATATTTATGTGTTTATAAATGTTAAGTCTATATCGAAAGCCATTTGTGTGCACATCAGAGAAAATATAAACCAATGAGCTTTGGAAAGAATGGGTATATGAAATCCATAAAACACTTTGAGATCGTATTCCACTTTTACTTGTTTTGTCATCACTCCCACCCCACATCAAATGTACTGCATTTTGGTAAACTCTTAATTTTATGAATTTCCAAATTTGTGCATTTCCAAATATACTTTAGAACTTCAAAAACTTTTGAATACAGTCCTCATTAAAAACAAAACAAAAACATGTTACAGTTAATAATTGTTTCAGCTTTGAATCTGAATGGAAACTAATACTATATACTATTAATGGCTTAAAAACAGCATATAGCTTGCCCACAGAAATCAATGTTGCCTGTCAAAAATTATCAAAACCAGCCATGGTGATACATATCTGTAATCCTAACAGGATTACAGGGAGGTGCAGGTAGGAAGATTAGAAGTTCAGAGTTATGCTTGGTTACATAATAAGTTTGATGCCTACTGGCTACATAAGTTATTGTCTTGAAGAATTATCATTTATACAATGTACAGTACCACATAATCCCCATAAGTTTTATCTATCTATCTATCTATCTATCTATCTATCTATCTATCATCTATCTATCTATCTATCTATCTATCTATCTATCTATCTATCTATCTATCTATTATCTAACATCATCATCCATCCATCTATCTATCTATCTATCTATCTATCTATCTATCTATCTATCTATCTATCTA
>NW_026585797.1:31461837-31571987 GCF_907164565.1 Psammomys obesus | reverse complement strand
CTATCTATCTATCTATCTATCTATCTATCTATCTATCTATCTATCTACTTATCTATTTACCTACCTACCTACCTACCTACCTACCTACCTACCTACCTACCGGCTTTCCTTATCCTTTTCCCCCAAGGGAAGATCTGATGTTAATTGCTTAGCTGCTGATATTTCATAAGTTGCTGCATGTTTGCCAACATGGGTTTTGCATCTCTTGAGATTTCCATGAGTTAAGGTTAGAAAAGAAAAAGATAACAATGTGATCAAATGTCCTGAAAGGAACAGCATGAGTGCTTTCTGTAGTGTTCCATAAAGTGAAGTCAACAACCATGTTGTTGACAGGCTCCAGGGCTGCTTATCTTAGTTTGAAATGATCTGCCATATACAGCAAGTTGTAAGATTATGGGGGACAAGGGGTGTGCATGCATAGCATAACCATGCTCTGGATTCACAAGTCATACGTAAAATCAACTTGTCATTTTTTTTTTCAGATTCATGACTTATATAGATATTGGGAAACACAAAAATACTTGTCATTCTATAGCATTGCCACAGCTAGCTTTGGGACCATGGGGACAAAGACATTCAATCTCTGCAGACTCAGTGTTAAAGCATGCTGACAAGACAAAGTCACCTCTAAAATTTAATTGTCACCAGAGAAGTCCATGAATAGAGTTGATCCCCCACTCCTCTTCCCAGGCCTCTTATTTTCCTTTGTAGCCTTTTATATACTTAATTAGGGTTCTATAGCTTGACAGTCTAAGAAGAAGGATTAAAACTAGGCTAAACCAAAGGTTGATTAGGACTTCAAATGCAGTGCTGAAGCTCTCACAAGAGGGGTGTGTAGCAAACCAGACTTGAATTTGCATTGGTGTACAGCAGAGCTAACACAGTGTGTAGATAGAAACAAAGCAAGGACACAAAAATCCACAACTGCAATCCATTGTCCTGACCCAGAAAGGATGGAATTGAAGCGTAAGATATGCAAAAAAGCATTTACTTCTCCTTGACTCTCTGCTCTAAAAAGGATTTCTCAATTTGTACTATTCTTTTCAGTTGGCATCAGGGCTGAGTAATTAGCCAATGTCATTTATTGAGTGTCTGTTACTCCATGAATAATAAGATGCTAAAGGACTCAAAGGGGCACAGACAAGCCTATCTCTCCTATAATCTAACAGATAATGTGTATAAGCTCCACTGTCCCATATACATCCTCAATGAAAGTGTTTAAATACAGAACACTAAGCGACTAATAAAATGGCATGTACAGCTCTATAGCTGTACTTAATTATTTGTTTTAAAGGCTCTGTCTTTCCAAGGACAGTAGAAAGACATTAAATAAGCTTGTATTTCCACAGAGCAATAGGTAGATTTCATATCTGTGTTTTTGTTAGCGGAACTACCTTAGCAAATAATTCTGTTGTTTATAAAGTCTTAAATTTTTCATGATAGGCATATTAAAAGTATCTTTTCAAAAATATTCCCATTTTTGTTAGTCAGGCTTATACAAACTTTGAGTTATCACTGTTCCTTTACAACACTTGTCATTTCAGTCACACTTAAAGCTGCTCCCCCTCCCCATTTTGTTCATTACTTTTTGTTGTTTGTTTTGAGGAAGGGTCTAATTATGTTGCCTTAGATGGCCTGGAACTTGCTAGGGACACCAAGATGATCTCTAAGTCACAGAGATCTGCCTGCGTCTGGTATGTGCTATCATACCTGGCATCACTTTGTAAATTCTCATTGATCCTGGCACACCAGGTGATCCAGGGCCTGGCGCTTGATCTAAAGAGAGATACCTGAGGGCAAGCCACAAGCTTCTGAAGTGAGGTACACTAGTAAGTCACTGTCACTGCTCATGGGTGGAGCCAGGCTGAGCTGAACACCTCTATTTGGGAAAGTTTGATTGGGAGACATTCTGAGAGAGTCTGGAGGGCAGATACTTGGTATAGAAGGAGTGATGTATCAATCCACAAAAGCAAAACAAAACAAAACAAAACAAAACAAAACAAAAATGTTATAAAATGGTGTCACAAAGCAGTCAAAGCCAAAGCCCGGGGTAAAACAGAGGGTCTTGAGAGAAAGGAAGAGGAACCTGAGAGGGGGAAATGAAGTAAGTGTTCAGTCCTAAGTGTGGTGTCCTTATGTGCAGAGCAATTTTACAGTTACAGATGATGCTGTTGATCCCTGAATGTTGACAAAACATCTTCCTCTCTTCTATGAGGCATGGCCTTTTTTTTTTTTTTTTTTTTCCTAATTAGGCTGTTTGCTTACTTCCCTGTGTGTCCTTACAGCAAAGGCTGTTCAGAAGTGATACATAAGAACAGGTCATAAGCATCTCACAGACTAGATTCGTATGCCACTTTGACAACACTGATGTATTCCTAGTAAGGTAATTAATCTCTCTGATCTCACTTTCTGTACCCATCAGACATGAATGAACAAAAGTTCATTGGTTGTGCTGATTAAATAAAATTACATGTAAAGAACATACAGGCCAGCACACTATGAGCACCTGATGCATTTTATGCATTACAGTCATTTGTATGAAAAAGAGAAACTTTTTTTTTCTGAAATATATTTATTATTTTTTTCTTTTTAGTTACATTTTGTTAACTCTGTGTCCCAGCTGTATCCCGCTCCCTCGCTCCCTCATTCCCTCCCCAACCCCACACTCCCTCCCTGGTCTCCTCCCTGCCCCTTTCCAAGTCCACTGATAGGGGAGGACCTCCTCCCCTTTCATCTGACCCTGTTTTATCAGGTATCTTCAGGGCTGGCTGCAAAGTCCTCCTCTGTGGCCTAACAGACTGCTCCTCCCCTGGGGGGGGGTGTCAAACAGCCTGCCCTTGAGATCCTGTTAGAAATAGTCCGTGTTCCCCTTACTTTGGAAAACTACTTGGTTACTGAGCTACCACGGGCCACATCTGAGCAGAAGTTCTAGGTTATATCCATAGATGGTCCTTGGTTGAGTGTCAGTCTCAGAAAAGACCCTGTGCCCAGATATGTTTGGTCCTTGTAGAGCTCCTATCCTTTCCATTTTTTTAACTCAAAATTTCATAATTGTTCCTAGTACATAAACAGAAACTAGGCAAATCTGCACTGTACCTGAGTTTTCTATAAACATATACATTTAAAAATGCACACAACAATTTGCTACCCAAAAGGTGACAAAAAGAATGACAAAGAATGGAAATGGCCCTTTATAGAGTAGGGCAATGAGAGAGTCTTTAGTTTGGAAGGCCCAACTCTTTCTTTCCATGAAATCTTCATTTATCTAGGTAAGCCTGTGAAGGACATGTGTTCTAAGAGATTTTTTTTTTTTTTAATCTGCTGATTTAGGAAGAAGATATGAACACAAGTTGGGTAAGGGCCCACATGTACTTGGACAGGGTTTCTGGAGAAAACAACTCTCACAGCATGAGGCCATCCAGAGGCTTAGGGCTAGAGGCCCTTCCAGAAGAAGCAAGTAGATGAACTCTTTTGGGAGAGGGGATTCTGAGGAAAGGCTAGGACTGGAGCTTGCAGTAAAGGGAGCCCATTAGAAGGGTGGGAATCTCTGAACTAGAAACATAGAAAGGCAGTAACAGCTGTGTCTGTCAACACCCAACAGATGTTGGGTAAAGTTTCCCAGACTATGTGAAGCAAGCAGGGTCTAAGGGGCTCAAATTGCTTGGTGTAGTTAGAAAATAATTACATGTGTAAAAAATTCCTGTTTCATGCCAGTGGGCTCTTGAGATAATGGGTGTCAGCATTATCAGTGAATGAAGATCAGCATGGGTGCCAAAGCCACCCTCACGCACTTGTAAGTCAGCTGGCTGTGTGGCACTAAAGAAATGTGCTACATTCTGGTGATATTCCTGTCCCCATTGTTCTAGAAACTACACAGGGCTGTGGCTTAGGTGAGGTGGAGGGTAAGAGATCTATTTAATTTCCCGATTGTTACAGCTAAAGCTATGTGCCACTGTGCGCTCATGGATGAGGTGGGTAGAGCGTATGTGGCTATCTGCATGCACAGGCATGCAGAAACCAGATAATAAGCATGTTTGTTGGTGGTGGGTTTTTTTGTTGTTGTTTTGTTTCTTTGTTTTGAGCAAGATATCTTGCTGGGATCTGGAGTTCACTGAGTAGGGGAGACTTGCTGACCAGGGAGCCCCATAGATCCTTTTGTTCCTACCTTCTAGTTCGGAATTTTAAACGCACACCATCACAACAGGTCTTTTAGAGTGAGTTTTCCAGAGACTGAACCCTCAGTCCTCATGATTGCACAGCAAGCCTCTGTGGACTGAGCTATTTTCAAGCCCTGTTTTAAATTATGCTTAGGCTTGATTCTTTGGAAAAAAACAAAAAAACCCCACATAACTTAAAATCTTGCCAGTAGGAAAAATAAAATAAAATAAAATAAAATAAATAAAATAAAATAAAATAAAATAAAATAAAATCAGGACCGTAGCTGCTCCCAGATTTTGCCAGAAATGACTCAACTGCCTTATAAAAATAACTTATAGAACGCTCAGAAACATTCTCAAACAGAGAATACCTTTTAGTCATTGTGTCAACGTCTTCTCAGCCTTTGGTGAAAACAAGATGAGGGAAATGAAAGAGAACAATCTATAGAGTAACTGGAGGGCATGAGTATGTAACTTTTCTCAGCTTCCTTATTCCACAGAAAGGACATTCTAGATAAGGAAGCGAGAGGCAGCAAACCAGCCAGCCCCCCTTCGCCTTCTCCTTTCACCTGCCAAGACTTATCAAACAGAAGGGGCACTGCCAAGCAGGAGACCAGGTGCAGAGGCACAGCCTTTGCAGATAAACCCAGAGTGGCCTGAGCAGTGAGTCTGGGCCCTGTTGTCTACAGCTTTAACCTTTTAGCTTTCTCATTCTTAAAAAAAAGAGTAATTCTGTCTGGGTGTTTTGGTGCAAGCTGAAAATTATAATGCTTGAGAGGTTGAGGCAGGAGGCTCACAAGTTGGGACCAGTCTGGCTACATAGGGATCTTGAATGGAAAAAGAAAAACAATGAAGAGTAAATTATAACAAGCGATGTGCCGTAGTATAAGGTGTTGACTGTAAGGGAGGTCAAAGTGAGAACTTTTTGTGCCTTTTGCTCAATTCTGCTATGGATATAAAGCTGCTATTTTATAGGGGGCAGTTATGAATCTCCTTGAGAGCATAGTCGAGAATCAAAAGTAGAAGTGACCTGACTTGTAGACGACATTCCCTGGGCATGCTCACCTTTATTCACTCACCCCAGCTCCTTACTCTCCTCCCAGGCTTCTGGAGCTGAGAAGAGATAAGACAGAAAGGTCCAGGAAAGGCAGGCAGGCATTTAGGAAGCTCAGAGCCAGGACCGTCAGGGCAATTGAAGGAGAAGTAAATTAATGGGACAGAAAAGAAAAGAGGCCAATGTCGCTTGGAGGTGATGGAATGCAGAGCATGGTATGACTCTGCATTCTGCCACTGTTGCCTGGAGTCTATCATGGTTACATCCAGAAGCATTTAGCACCCTCATTTAACAGATACCAAGATGCCGCCTATGAGTCTTGAGAAGGCTCTCCAATAGAGAGGCCCCACCCATGTCACTTTCTAGTAATCATCATGCTGTAGAGAGGAAGGCCCCTCCTGGCCAGGGTAGTTTCCAATTTAACCTTGCATTCGATTAAAACACTTATTCATATGCTGTGTTCAGTTCTTCTTTGAAATTCTGAAATACATTAGCTGTCTCTCCCTTTCCCTAAGGCTACTAAAATCTATTTCCAACGTTCTGTTTCCCAGTACTACAATGACAATTCAGCTTATTGAGTACCTAGTGACACCAGGACAAGAATTGTAAATGGAGGGTTGGCAGAGTTGGGGAACACAGTAACTGCCGGCAAATTTACACATATCACACTAAAAAAAAAAAAAAAAAGAAAAGAATTTTTTGTTTATCAGAATCCAATTTAATTGAGAGGACTGTGTTTCGCCGAGGCCAGGAATAAAACCCAACTTGGTTTCTTCTTCAAGATCCAAGGCTTGTTACCCTTGCCCAGCTTTGGATCAAGAAAGATGCTAAAATCAAAGGACCAGGTAAGATAGAATGGTCTGGTCCAGAATAACTATAAATGATGGTAATGCAGCAAAAATGAGAGCAAAGGCTCAAGCCACTTAAACACACTATGCTCGGGCTGGCTTGCTGGCTCAGTTACTAAAATACTTGTCATACAAGCAGGAGGACTCAAGTTAAATTCCCAGCATCCATGTCAGGCATGTGGTGCATGCTTGCAATCTTGTAATCTTAAGGTAGAAGTGGAAGGATCCCTGGAGCTAGCTGACAGGCCAGAGTAACCAATGGGTGAGCTCCATCCCAATGAGACACCTACTCTCAAAACACAAAGCAACGTTAGGGGTTCCTGGAGAGCAATACAAGTGGGTAAGATCTGGCCTCTACACACAAATGCACACAGTGAATACTTCCTTACCTCAACACACATGCACTGCCACATACATGTGCACATATATGTGCATCTGTGTGTGTGCACCTACAAATACATGAACCTTTTCACACATCTATGACCATAGGGAGTAGCTTTTATCTGCTCCTCGCCTGGGCTGTCCATGGTGCCAGCTTCCTGGACTGCTCTGGCCCTCCTGTGGGCTCTTTGCTATAAATTCGTA
Organism: Psammomys obesus; assembly: GCF_907164565.1. Taxonomy (NCBI): domain Eukaryota; kingdom Metazoa; phylum Chordata; class Mammalia; order Rodentia; family Muridae; genus Psammomys; species Psammomys obesus. The sequence continues at coordinate 31,565,343 of NW_026585797.1, read as the reverse complement.
AAGTCCCTAAGATCTGATGTGTGTGCAGTATTGTGCACAGACTTCTCGGCAACTCGCTTTTCTGTGGATGAGTAGCAGTTTCACAGTTTAGATAGCATTTAGGGTTTTAAAACAGGCTGCTCTACAAATAAAACTGCAAGAGCCATCACCGCTGTGGGTTTTAGAGTTGGAGAGCTGCAAAGGAGGAAGTGAATAAGCTTTGTCGCACACCTACCACATTGAACTGTGAGAGGCATTTGACTGAATTTGGCACAGAGAAGCCTCGCCACATCCTGTGGGATCTTACTTCTTACAGCTGCAGAAGCTGAGTCCCAGCATGGCACAGAGGACGAATAAGGCTGTGAACCCTGACCTCTTTCAGAACCTCCGCAGCTGCTGAGCAATCCCTCTGCTCCCACACAGGAGGAGGGCCTGGGGGACTATTGTCAAGACTGGCAACATAATACCCATACCATATCAGTTTGAAAGCTGAGGCTGGAGGAAAGAGCCTTGTACCATGGCCCTCCCCTTCCTGTCTGGATGCTTTCAACTCTTAGGAGGCTCCACTTCCTTCCATTTCAGCTCAAGGTTCCAGCTCCACACCAGCAGGAACCAGCTCTTGACCGGGCCTCATGCTACTTAGACATACCAAATGGCTTCACTCCACACCAGCTACACTGGCATGCCTGGCAATGCATTTGAAGAAAGTGAGGACTCTGTCTCCCTGCCAAGCTGCTCACTGCCCACTGTAGTACAGTTCCTTTCATCTATGGTATTTCCTGAGCTTTAATCACCAACATCAGGCCAACATCTACTATTTTGTCTTTACTTTTCCTATAGAACTCTACTTCCTCTTTCTGTTGCCATGGGCACCATTTGTTTACTATCCTGGGCTGCCTCTGCACTTGCTGAATTATGTGCATTTGAATTTCATTCAGATTTCTATATCCTGACTACTTTCCCAGCTAACATTAATATACATTTTCTTAGGAAGGCAGCAGGAAATGTATAAAAGAATAATTACTTAATGGTACTACATGAATCTTAATGGGTTACCGTGCATTAATCCCCTTGGGAAAGGAGAGTGGGTTAGCAACAGCAATTTCTTTAAAAAGAGAATGCCAGATAAAGCCGGTAAAAAAAGAGAATTCTAGTAATCACTACTTATGAAGGACAGATTGCCTGGTGGTTTCTAAGAAATATCTCTATCTCCTAAGAAAAAGCCAACATTTATAGTTCTAGCATAAAAAAAACAAAACAAACAAACAAAAAAAAACAAAAGGCTATGCATACTGAAGGGCTCTCTTTGTGATAAAATTCTAAAGTTATTTTAAAAGCTTTTAAGAGACTTCAAAGCATAAACAAAATAAACAAACAAGCAAAGCAAAACAATAGACAAACAAAACACACAAGAATTAAAAAAAAAGTTTAGTACCATACAAGTAAATTAAAATATCTATCTATCTATCTATCTATCTATCTATCTATCTATCTATCTATCTATTCAAGGGATAATAATTTAGCACCTTCAAAGTTAGAGATCAGCAACCATCTTGGTCACGTATGAACATCTAGTAAATTATTTTGGAGCAAAGCACTGCTGATGAGAATAGTTGGTGTCTATGACCTAATCTTGTATCAGCCGAGAAGCCGCTGTCACTCACACTATTTCCTGTCAAGACACCTACCTACTGGTTAATGACCTTGCTCTCATTATACAAAGGTTGTCACTTGAGTTTAATGGTTCATCCTCAGGGCTTTTGGTCATTTTATCTAGCTTATTTTTAATTAACACTAAAAGTGTGCTCATTAGATTAGCCAAGCTAACACTTCTGTAGTCAATGAAGGGGGCTATTCGTGGGCTAGGGTACCAATTGATCTTTGTTATCTGTTTCCTAAACCAAACCTAGGATGGTTTGTGGGAAGTATCAGTAACTGAAGACCTTTCTTTTATCAATCCATAGAAATTGGTATCCTCTGTTCCCATTCCATGGTCTTCCTTTTTTATTCTAAGCTCTAAAAACTTATTTTATATGTACTAGTTTCATAGCAAATGATAATCTATTTTTTAGTTCTTGAATTTGTAATGCAAATGTAATTCTGGGGTTGGGGAGATGGCTCAGTCAGAAAGGTGTCTTCCATCAAGCATGAAGACCTCACTTTAGACCATGAATGTTTATAACCCTAGTATGAGGGTTGGAGGCTGGGGTACGGTGAGGCAGGAACATCCCAGCATCTTGCTTGCCAGCCAGTCCAACCAATCAGAAAACACCAGGTTTAAGTGAGAAAACCTGTTTCAAACGATAAGGTCGAGAGTAATCTAGGAAGACACCCATTGTGGATCCTGTCCTCCCCATGAATGTGCATAAACACCTTCACTCACATGCATGCACACTGAAGCATACACATGTAAATATGAGCTCAACCATGTCTAGCGTGCACGACCTTGTGCAACCATCAAGACGCCGTCTTTTCCAGTAATGGCACATTATTTTTTGCAAGACTGAAATATTTAGGTCAGGGATGTTACTCAATTGTAGGGCTCTTGCTTGCCATGTGTAAGCCCCTAGTTTGATTCTGAGTACCTGGGACTCAAAGTACACACATATGCACATTCCTGTGTGGGCACACATATGTGCACTTGCTCACAAAGGTACACGAACACATAGGCACACACACTGAAATATACGATTTTTAAAGAAAAAATTTTATAGGTTTGTCAAGTTCATAAGAGACTAAACTTTTGTTCATTTAGATTCCTTTTTAAACTTTACAAATGCTGTGGTGTCATAAATACAACTGAGAAGAGTTATTTACAGTAAAGTTACTTGTTATGAAAGTAGTCATAATAAATTCAAGAAAAATAACTTGAATTCATTTTTTAAAAATCCTATAGTTAATTAAAATGAAACAAACAAACAAACAAACAAACAAACAAAAAACAACTAGCCCCAGAGAACCAAACTCTGTTCTTTTGCTTTCAAGAAGGGTACAAGTGTTTATTTCATTTTTTTTCAATGTTTTATGTTTTATTTAAATGGAGGGTTTTTTAAGAGCAGTTTTATGGTCATAGCAGTACTAAGAAGAAAAGTACACAGTTTGCATATGTCCCCCTTACCAACAAGCATACAACCTCTGCAACATCAACCACGTTCATTACAAGAGATGAGCCTACAGTGACATACCATTAGCACCCAAACTCTGTGGTTTACATTAGGACTCCCTCTGTGAATATTTTATGGCCTCTGGCCACGTACAATGGCATGTGTTTACTATATATAAGTATTTCCATTGACCCCAAGATCCCCTTTACTGTGCCTGTTATCTCCTCATCTTCCCAAACTCTAAAGCCACCACTTATCTTACTGTCTTCATTGTTGCTCTGTTCAGAATATGATATCCTTGGGATCCTTCCTTCACTTGTAATACATGTTTGATTCCACCATTGCTTTTAGTGCCTGGCTGGCTCATTTCTTTTTAGTATTGAATAACTACTAAACGACTAACTTCCACTGTCTATATCAACCACATTTTACCCCAGATACCTACTGAACAATATCCTAGTTGCTTCCTGGTTTTGTTCGACAAAAATAGAGTTGTTATTAAAAGCAGAGTCACAGTCACAGGGCACAAGCATTTCTCTGTCAAAATCACACCAGAATTCAGCATTCTCTGAAAGAAAGGATTATGAATTATCACTAATATGTTAAACTAGATTAGTTATAAAATCTCACATATTCTAGAAAACTTGGTTTTTGTAATTTATGAAATAATTATTCTTCAAACTGTTCATTATTAATAAAATACTTACTGTTTTCCTAGAATCCATATCATGTAAGAGTCTGGCAATAATCTATATATAACAGTTTAGAAACTGTTGTTTGGATATAAAGTAAAGTGCATTAAAGGCAAGTATTCAAAAATCAGTTGCTGAATGTAGCATTAAAGTATTCTAACTAGATATTCTGATTCCAAAGTATGATCTTGGAGTAGCAATGGGTAGTGCTATAAAACTTAACATCCTTATTAGCTGGCACTCCCTGAAGTAGTTTCCTTATCCCCTTTACAATAAACATGGCCAGCATTTATTGACATTACACGGCAGGAAGCATATGAAACATTCTTCCCTCAGTCTCACACAACACATCCAGAAAGGAAATCAAGAGGCTGAGTGATTTATCAAGCCCGCACCTCTACTAGCAATTTTGGAGGTTGGCTCTGGATTCTGACTGAACCCTGAGCCTGCAACTTCTTCACTGTCCTGAGCCAGACTAACCCTGTGCCTTCCAAAGAAACTCCCAAATGAAGTGATGACATGATGTTGCTATACATGGTTTTGTGTTTTTGTTACTCTAGTTATTCTGGAAGAAATGTAACATTTAAGAGTGAGACTTTCAGAGACATGGCATGGGGAGGTAGCTTCGGGTCTTCTTTGTTTTGAAAAATTTGTGGATAGAGAAACATTAAACCCATTGATGGACTAAGGAAAGAATTGGGGTCATCTCACATACACTGAAAAAAGAACTCTCATTATACCACTTCAACAATGAAAACTTTTCTCCCTTGAAAGATATTTGTCTATCTGTATTTAGACAACTTTCCCAGTTATTTTATAATCTTTATTCTTCATTTCTTACAGGTCACATCTTATCACCACCATAACAGCCTGATGTTTTCATTTTTGTTGCTAACCCCTTCCCGGGGGAGGGGGGAGACCCACTGTCTGATAGACTACATGTTAATAGCAATCTAAAATTGATCCTAAAAATAATACACTACATATTTAGGCTACCTTTTAAAACTTCAGTATTTTAACACGTCTACCGTTATCGAGATTACTAAAAGTAGCTAATTTTTTTTGATGGCATCATTTTTTTAAGGCAAGCACTAATAACCAATCCACTTGTGTCACTATTGCCTTATAAATGGTGTTTTCTTGGGATAACAGTTCACAGGAGATCTTCTCTGCGTGAGTGTACAGCATGCCCGAGCCTAAAAATGCAGCACTATAAACATTCCGTTAGAGCTTTAAAATCTGATAAAGCCTGTCTAAGAGAAAACCATCCCTTCTTTCACTTTTGCTGTGTGGCATGTACCCAGCATTCAATGTACAACAGAGTAAGTGACCTTTTAGAATAGACTGCATTGCTTCATATTAACTTTGCATTCAGCAGCTTCCAGTTTTGTTCTGCTTTAAAACCAGATAGAGGTCCCAGAAATTTAGGGAGAAGAAAATATGCCAAGTTTGTCAGGAGAGGCCAAATTATTTTACTGTTCAAGTAGGCCCCACCACATGTAAAATAATAATAATAAAATGGGAAGAGTGTGTGTATGTGTGTGTGTGTGTGTGTGTGTGTGTGTGTGTGTGTGTATTCACCTATTGCAAATAGGATTGTGTCACTTTACACCTATGGCTCCCTATCCCTTGTTATCCCTTGAACGGAACAAAATCTGTATCATCTAAAACTTTCCTTCTCAGCCTCTCTAGTGCTAGAGAGCCATGGGCCATTTGCTAAGGTCTTCAGGTGTTGAGTTCATTTTCCCTTCTGCCTTGAATCAAACTGATGTAGATTAGATGTGCTATCACGCTGACTACTTAGCTCCCATAAAAGGTGCAAAAAGCCAGAGGAATTGCAATGGCAACAGCAAAAGTTCAAATGGAAGCTCATTTGTTACTATTGAGCTTGAGTAGCAATCCTTTGGATTTCTGTAAAATCTGAGTGGCCAGGTCAAACTTGGACTTTATCCATGTCCCCTATTTGGAAAGACGGGAAATTTTTCTCTGCTACATTTCTGGAGCTATTTTTAAGGTCTGGGTTGTAGAACAACAACAAAGTGTGATTTGCCAAAGAAATGGTGGTGGCTGATCAAGTTGTAAATGGCTGATGTGTGGGGCTTGGGGGAAACACATGATTTAATAAAGGGATATGGAGTTGGATTCCCTCAGTAAACATCATGGAACAAGCTTAGCAGTCTTCGTCTACCTTGTTGGAAAAAATAAAATACACATTCAAAATGGAATAAATTACTGAAGAAAATCCTCTTACCAAAGATGCAGCCTATGTTATATTTTGGGTATGAAAACCTTAAATGTTAACTAAATCATTTTTTTTTTTGTGCTAAAATCTACCCACACTGGTGGTGTAACAACTGAAGTACCCCCTAATTGCATCCTGTTTTGTTAAACAGCTTTAGCGTCATGGAAAAAAGACAAGCTAATTTTTAAAATAGTACTTCTAGAACAGGGGAGATGTCTCGGTGCATAGAGGGCTTGCTGTGGACATGTGAAGTTGAAAGCTCAGAACTCGAGACCTCACATGAAAAGGCAGGGGGACATGGGGACCTACTTGTGATCTCGGTAATGGAAGTGGAGATGGGGAAACCCCAGAGCTGGCTGGCCAGACCAGTCAAAATGGAGCCATGGGGCAGAATGACTCTACCTCAATAGATAGAAGAAGAGCAATTGAGGACACCTAGAGGCAACCTCAAGCTTCCACACATACATGTGCACCTACACACACACACACACACACACACACACACACGTACCTACACATGTAAACACCTATGTTCATGTAAGCACGCCGCACCACACACACACAGCAAACCCAGTGCCTTTATAAGCACTGTATTTCTCCTAGCAAAACTGATAGCATTAGCTGAAATATTTAATGTCATCTACTTTTATGAATGTCATAGCAGAGTTACAGTTTTGCTTTCTCATAGATGTAAAACTTCTATCCTTCATATATATGTGTGTGTGTGTGTGTGTGTGTGTGTGTGTGTGTGTGTAAGGAAAAAACTTTCTCTCCAAAGTTTTATTATAAACACATTATATCTTATTCAAAGTAGGTCAGTAGACTTTCGACGTCGCACTGTTGATTTCCATATAAGCCGATACTCTTAGACTTTGTGTTTTCATTGTTTGAATGATATTTGAATTCCATATCCTTCATTTCTGGAAGCAGTGCTGTTGTTCCAAATAGAGAAATATGACCTTCCACTACTGACAGAATCTCCCTTCCCAGCACTGAATAAAAAACATTGTCCTTGGCTTAGGAAATCCGACTTGGACTTAAAATATCTTTGTTTAAAATGCTCCTTCGAAGCAGTTCAGTCTTTTTTGTTTTTTACCAGGAGACTCTCAGAATCTATGTGGGCCCTGTCCATTCTTCCTACTCTTTTGGTTCCATCTGAGGTCACTCTCCCAGGAACTAACTCCTCACCTCTGAATTTTACTGACCAGTCACCTAAGTCCTGAAATACAATGGATTAAATACATGACACAGAGATGATTATGCTGAGTCATGGTGCTGTTTTGTTCCTCGGCCCTCTGCCCTCCACTACAGAGGCTGGGAGAACATGCTCTTCTAAGAAGAAACAGACCACATAGTCATCAGCCAGGCCAAATGCAAACCTCCAAAGAGACTGAGTTGTGGCAGTGAAATCTACCTTAGTACTAGACTTTCTAGACTACATTAAATCTCTGCTGGGATGCCAAGGTGCTCCATTCATTCTGCTGTGTCTTCAAAACATCTTCCTACAGGCACCGGGTATTTGATCCTATCCTACGGGCCTATGGTGCACAGCTGTATGTCTGAGATCTCTCAGCATTACTAAGCAACTTCAGATGTGCTTCCTCCTTCTCCTGCTCCCCAACTTCAAGCATCTGGTGATATTGGGCTCCACTCAGCACAGACTCATGATTACATGCTATGTCTGAATAGTCATAACTGAAACCCTTATCTCAAGTCTCATCCCAGAACCACTGGTAACAAGTGACCACTTACATAATAGGTCTGTCTTTCTACCACAGTCTCTTATATTTTGGGTCATGAGCCTAGACTTTAAGGCTGAGCCATCTCTTCAGCCCTCTACCACAGTCTCTTTCTAGCCACTCTAGCCAATGGCCCAGGCTGTCACTACAAAGTGCACTTAGAGGAGGCAGGTTACCCAGGCTTTGTGATGCTGGCCACCAGATACATCCCGCTTGTAAAACTTACTACTATAGCAGAGCTTACTTAATGTGAACTCATTGCAATATAAGGCCCCTCTTCTCCCCAATCAACCAATTCTGGATGGTGGCACTTGTGGAAGCCAAGTTATTTTCACCAAGTGCTAAATGATGACATAGTGAAACAAGACTGGAATACAGACTGCAGGAGGGCCTTGACTAGTTTTCAGATTCTGTGTGGCCAGATCTTTGCAGCTGGACCTGTGGCAAGGTGGCCGCTGACAGAAGAAAATCTCCATTAGCCTGAGATCACAGGAAACAAGCTAGACTTGGCAAAAATCCTTGGAAGATGCTAGATACATTTGTACCTGAATCTTCATAATGACACATTCCATCAGGAAGCTGTTATCACTATCATCATTTTAGTGCGTCACAAAACCAAGCTTAAGACGTTTACAAGGATCGTGTCACAAAATGAAGCTCTAAGTGTTTTTCTCAACTAACTCTGATATTAAAATACAATAGAAATGTTTTAAATTAAAAACATGTTTTATTTATTTTTTAATTAAGTGGGTCGCCTGTAACCCTTTATGCCTCTAGATTAAAAACTGGCAATAATGTTCCACATGTTGGTCTTCTCAATTGTCACAACACTTTCCTCCTGAGAATATTTTTTGAGCCAAGAATTTGCTAAATACTGTAATACAAAAGTCTATTATTTTATAACCACAAATGTATATAGTATATTGATAGCTCACAACTATCAGGGCATACCTGATCACGTGACTGATGCCTAGCACATCAGGGTTCTTTTGGATCCGTAACTATACTGAAGTGCAGGTCACTGTGGTGTATGCGTCTTTTGGTTTTTTGTGTCCTCAAGTAGACAACAGCATGGGAGATAATGATATGTGCTAGGCTTTCTCCCACCCTCCTCAGACACTGGTCTATCAGGCATACTCAAAGTTTTGGCACTGTGACACAACAGAGTGATTACACTTTAGAAATGAACAACCTCACACTTCACAAGTGGATTCAAAAAGAAAAAAAGAAAGAAAGAAAAAGAAGAAAAAATAGAGAAGAAAAAGAAGCTATGCAATTCATGGGTGGCAGGACGGACATGCCTGGACCAGTTCTCTGAACGCTATTGCATGGCAGGTGTTGATGATTAACTGACCAGTCATCTAGAAGACAGAGATATGGGACCAAGAATGGATGAACAGTCTGGAGATTATGGAGTAGCAGGAACAGCTAAGCCTGAGGTAAGGTGAGAAGTCAAAGGGGCAGGTAGGGGAGGCAGGGGTGAAAGATGGTGCTTGGAGAAAGGCATAGCTGAATATGGCTCTAACTCATTACATAAGCCCATGATTGAGAGGGCATGAAGACAGAAAACACAAGCCTTACACAATATTTGAAAAGCAATAATGAACTTGGTGAAATGCTTCAGACCTCGTAAATCATGAACAACACCCTAAGCTCTAAGTTACTATTGTGCTAGCTGTGATAGTTACCTTGACTATAGCACAAAACACAGAGTAACAGTGAGTTTTCAAGTCCGAGTAATTTCCTTCCTTACGATCCTCAGAAGAAAACTCACTGGAAGAGTAGGAAATTAAGGAAAACAGACATTCCACTCAATGTCTCTCAGGAGCAGAATATTCTAACCCCTATCTGTTTATTCAAGAGACTTGAATACTTGAATACTCTTGTCCTGTGCTATCTGTGTCATATACAAAATTAGCTACACAGAGGAAATTACTCTTTTAGCCACAAAAATATTTTTTTCTACTATTTTATTTTATCATAGGTCTCGGTGCCTTGTGACTTTAGGTAGGAACATCTGCACTATTCAAAATCACTCAGGATACCTGAAAATTTTATTTGCAAGTGAAATACTTTTAATAACTAAAAGCATCATAATTTGCTAGATTATAATAGGCTTTCTCATTCCCACCACAACTGACACTTGACTTGAAGGGGGGAATTCCTTGTTTTGTTTGTGAGTGCATTCAGTGTTGAGGGTGAGCAGCTTATGTAATGTCAGATGGCTTGTTAGCAGCCTCCCCGGCCTCTAGACGACAGATGCCTGTATCCCATCTCATCCCGTGGACAACTATTAGATACAGACATTGTCAAATGTAATCTGGGGGTCGAAAGAGCCCTTGTTGAGAGACAAAGCAAACTGTTCGACTCCAATAATAAGCCCACTATATACCACTCGTCACAGTTCTAATCACTCCTAAGTACTGTGTGGGTGCACACACACACTGCATAAATTCAGGCCTATGTTTTCTTCTGTTTCAGGGTATCAGATACATACATGACAGAGAGGAAGCAAAATCCAAGGGGTCTGGCTGTGGTCTGGAAACAGAAGGGGAATGCTCACTTCAGCACCTCCTACACATGAGAGGAAAAATGCGTGGAGGTGCAACACGGCCCCTACCCACAGAAATGTGTGGGGCATCCCACTATTCTGAAGGGATTTATAGTTCAGGGTGATGACTATCATTAACAAATTGCACTGTCCATACAAACTTCTAAAACACCTTTTCATGCTCATGACACAAAAACAAATAGATCGTGCCCAAAAGTGCTTTTCAGCAGTCTTTCCCCTAAGCTCCAGCTGAGAAGCCACGTCGGATGACATCCTGCTTTGAGCTTTATGAGAACTACTACAGAGAAAGCAAATGAGCTACTCCTGCTCCACAGCGCGGTAATTCATACTGCTCAAAGCCAGTGTAGTTCTGATGACTTGTTGCCTCAGTGACAGAATGGTCACACCGCACAACATGCTCAAGACAAGAGGCGAGTACACGTCAGCTGCCATTTCATGTATGTGGTCAGCACGGCAGATGGGGGCTTAGGTTCTTGACCTGCCAAACCCTTATCTATTTCCTGAAACAGGTATTAGTATGACTTCACAGATGAGACACCCAGGTTCAGTAGCGTTCAAGTGGACAAGGCTGGAGTGCTAATAAAGTGACCAAGTCAAGCATTAGCTTTGCTTCTCACTGCCTGTGCAAGTGCTGCCTTGAACAGTAAGAATGGCGAATATGTATGCATGTTTGTATGTGTGTATGTCTGGATACTCATATGTGTATGTATTTGAATTTAAACAAAGAATAATTTAAAATACAGAAAGAGAGAATGTATTCCCTGGGAAAAAGCCCAGGTAAAAACTCACGGGAACTAATGAGATTTAAATCTAATCCCGACAATTAGGGTTTCAAAATATGAGTGATAAGGCGTAATTATTTGGTAAAGTTGGAATAAACAGGGCTATGGGTATTCACGCATAACTCCTCATGTTCTCATTACCTTTCCACCATTAAAGTTCACACTTTCCAGCCCATTATGAAACGGAAATAGGATAGGGGTTAAATGGTGACCACATATGATGTCTAACATCTTGGTTGTCAGCTTGACACACTTCATTTTCTCACTTTAGCGTTCACAAAGTTCCATGCATTTTGATTTTTAAATATCCAAGAATATGTGACTTTCTCAATCTCTACCACCCAGTTACATATCATCACATTCATCTGTATCAATGCCAAATCTTTGAACACATCCTTGACTCTACGTCTTATAGGAAAAAAAAATATGCCATGATATTCTCACATTAGAACCATCTTAGGGCTCTTACTGTTCTCAGGATAAAGGATTTTATTTGCAAGACCTGGTAATGGCCCTTCAACTGCTGTGACCATGTCATAGCACCTGTCCATAACCTAACACACTCCTCCTCATGCCGACCACTGGCTAACTCCTCTTCACTTGCAGGGCTCTACAGTCCTTTACTTAACTTAGGCACCAGTCTCCCTAACCTTGGAGAATGAACACAAATCTCACTCCTCTCTCCTTATTTCGGTACTCGCAGCATCATCTACCTGCCCCAACACAGCACTTCCTAACGCTGCCTTTGTGCCCTCTACCCTCTCCACTCCATGGAGGTAGCAACAGCCTCGCTCTTGTTTACCACAGACTCCCAGTGCCTTTGAGTGGCACTTGAGAAGTGGTAATTCTCAACTTTGCATGAGTATTGGCACTGATTCCTAATCTGATTTATTTTAAACACACAAACAAAAAGAATGGAGTACAATGGTTACTATATTGCTTGCTATACACATTTTGAAAAGTGCCATAATGTCTGGGTGTGTCTCTTAAGAGGAACTGAATGTGGTCTTTGCTGTTGCTTCTATGCAAATGCCAGGGATGGATCCCAAAACAGCACACACTAGACACATGCTCTACCAAGCAACAGCCCATCTGTATTCAAAACTTCAACGCCAACCCATAACATTATCTCTTGAATTTGGAGACTGTTTTTTTTAAGAGGTGGGAGCTAATATACCTCATTAAAAGTTTAAGCTTTGAACTTTGGGTTAACATGATCATACTTTACAGAATGATTCTCATGGTTGAAATTTCAATAATCACCAGATTATAAATTTTTAAAATTAAAGAATCATAGTTGTCCCATTATGTTTCTTCCAGTGCCTATTGTCTCTCTTTCTTTTGATGTAAACAACATTCCAGGGCACCTAATTACTTTCACTAATGTCTAAAACATTACTTTAAATGATTACATGCATGCATAGCCATGTATTTCTTATACATATACATATCATTAAGTTACAGACATGCTTATAAGTATATATGTATCACACTAATAAACATGCTGGATGAGGCAGCTGCTGCTCTCAAGAGAGGCTTTTACAGACAAACCAAACATAGGTTTTTCTTTTATAATTAACATATGTCATGGAGATAGTGCCACTCTTTCCAGTCTGACTACCCTTTCTCAGTTCTCAAGCAGAGGAGTGACTGACATAAGATCCTGGAGAGAGCCAAGCCCTGGTGCTGAGGGGAGGCAACAGAAGTCAGTGCTTAGGAGAGAAGGACGGGTGTCAGGGCCAGACGAATATACTGTGAGGCACACAGGAGTTAGCTAACCATGTGCAACTTGCTTGACCTCCCTCAGTTTTGACTTCCTTTGTGTGAAAAGGGGAACACACTACAAAACTCATGGGGCTTTCTAAGAATGAAATGAGAAATGCAAAAAGCCTGGTATGGCGCCTCCCTAAACATTCAACAAATGGGACACAGCCGTTACCCGGTTAATCTGCACCACTGCAGAGTTAAGACTGTATGCATTTACTACACACATACGTAGCCCACATGTCTACTATGCATATGCATATGCATATCATTAAGGTCTAATATGCATATATATGTATTCATACCGATAAAAATGCTTGATATTGAACAAGTTATTACTCTCGAGAGGCTTTTCCAGTCAGGCCAAACATGGGTTTTCCTTTTGTAATTAAAGCATGGGGTGGGATCAGTGCTGCCGCTCCATGCCTGACTTCCCTTCCTCCTTTCTCAGACAAAAGATAAAGGAAACAAGTCTATTCAAAGATGAGATTTAAAATCTACATACCAGCTGCTTTCATTGCATATAGATGATACTACACAGAACATCAGTTAAGAAAACAGGAACATTCTGCTAGGAGAGTAGGGAGCGTGCTGGGGAGCTTGATGGAAAAGCCATTTTTATTAGGTGTGTGGTACTAACAGCTGCCTGGCTCTTTAACCAGGCCTAGAGATGCCAGGCGATGCTGCTTTTGTGATTCTTAAACCAAACATGCCTAAAAAGTAAAAGCTGAGGTTTTTCAGTTGAGTAAGAAATACTTTTAGAACATTAAGACAAGATGTTTAATTTCTCAGGGTCCCAGCCCTAGACAAAGCAACTAATGACAGTTGGGAGAGGGAGAATGAGCCTCTGTGAGGGATGAGCTTCTTATATGGTTAGCCTTGGAAGTAGACACACACACACTACAAAAAAACAGACTCAGCAAGTTTTATATACGTGTATGTCTATGTGTGTGTATACATAAATACATATCTTTATTTATGTAATAACAATGAGGCTATCAACAAAGAGGCTATCAACTTGAAGGGTGATGTCACAGAGTTTCAGGGTGGATAGCTGAAAGGGGGTAGAGGGAAGAAAGGAAAGGGGGGGAAGTGATGGAATTCTGTTTCAATTAAAAAATATTTAAAAAAAGAACTGCGTAATGCTAGGGATGGAGCTCTGCTGGTGGTGTGCTTTCCAATCATGAGCAAAACCTTCAGTTCAAACCCCAGCGTCTCATCAATAAGGCATGGTACCCCACATTGGAATGGTAGCCCTTGGCAGATGGAAGCAGGAACAAGGAAATTTAGGGTTGTCCTTGACTGCACACTAATTGTGAGGCCATCCTGGACTGCATAAACCTTTACCTCAAAATAAACAAATCCAACTTGGATTCCTGTTATATAACGACGAGAAAATTTTAGAATGCGGGGAACATACACAGATACTATTTTTCATGGCCCCTAATGTACCTGATGCTCCCTGGGGCTTGTGAAACACTTCAGAGTGGAGTACAGGTCTTAGGCTTCCCTCAAGGTAGACAAAAAACCCTAATCCAACCCAAAACAAACAAACAGCAAACCCTTCCCTACCTGCCAGTTTTGTTTGCCTTTTTCACACCAGCCCTTGAACATTCCATCTGCTAAAATCCCCCTGTGTGTTGGAAAACACCAAGCACAGTATGGTGATGCCTAAGACCTGAAATCAATCAGAGGCACTGCTTCCTAAAACAGCCTTCAAGCGACTGCATGGAAAGGAAAAGGCCGAAGGCTATGCTAACCAATCATGTACCTTGACAGCTTTCTCCCTCTGGAATTCTAAAGCACAGAGAGTGCCCTGCAGGTCAAGGGAATGGTGATCTGTCTTTGTACAAATCTCGTGTCTGGAATTCCCCTCTCTGGCTTCCAGGAAGGAAAGCACTGCTCAACCCCTGCTGAGAACTGGAGGGGGGCCTTTATTATTAAGGTGACCAGACATCTGACATGGGTAAAAGGCACATCTCATCCTTGCTACTCCTGGCATGTACATTCAGGCCATTTCCTCTCCTCTCTCTGACAGACAATGCAGAAGGATGGAAGGCGATGAACAACATGGAGAGAGCATGATACATCAGGGCAGCTAGAACGAAATCACGCAGCATTAGGGAAACGGAAACGAATGCATAATCATTTGTCCCATATTGGGCTATAAACCCTTGATCTCTTTACATCACCGAAAAGCTGGGGATTCGATGAAAACTTTTCAGGAACACATACATCCAGAGTGTCTTTCTTAATGAAGAATCTACAACTGGTTAAGTCAAACCGGTATCTGGCATGTCAGTTTGCAATGTGTGTTGCTACTCCTCAAAAGTATCCTTTGTGGACCCCAGACTGTAATGTTTTCCTCAGGAAACCTGCAGTGCAATTCTCCTGACCACAGGCGGGTGGAGAACTATAACCATAGAACTGAATTTACAGAGTGCCAGACCTGTAGGCAAGGGTCTTCCAGAAACATGGAGAGAGACAGGGATGGCATCGCCCTTCCCCCTTGCAACTCTTTCTAAACCATCATGTCTCACTTCATCTTATGCTGCGTTCAGAATCAAAACTGTTTCCTTAATTTATGAAAATTCAGCACTACCAAAGGACAGGGAACTAGAGACATACTTTGATTTCAGCTCTTATTCTTTCCCCTGCTGTTGAGGACAAACATTCAAAGCTATAAGCCTCCAAAACATACACTCAGGGTAGAGGGATCCAATACAGCTAAGAAAGAAAGAAAGAGAGAGAGAGAGAGAGAGAGACCAAATGCAGTTGTTGCCAACCAAAAACACCTTTTGCTTTTCTGTGTCAGTCTTCATTTATAAAATTCCTGCTTGGGGTTTTCATACCAAATATTAAAAGACAAAAACAAAAACAAAAAACAAAACAAAACAAACAAATAAACAAAAATCCCAAATGATTCCATAGGTTAAGAGCTCTCTGCTATTTTAGGTTGAATCTGAAGGACCGTGTATGTCCCTCCTTACGTCAAGACACAAAGGAGTTGAATGTTCTTCAGAAAGTCTTTAAGAGTATAAAGCTCATGAAGAAGTAAACTTCGAGCATATTAGCTGATGCCCTGTCTTCAAATCCAGTCTGTTAGGCACAAAGCACAAGGTTAATAATGAGCAGATTAAGGCTAACCAAATCATCAATGCAGTTTTCCGTTTTACTCTTTAACTCCTATTTTCAACGTACCGGGAACCTCTGCTGCCAGTACAGCTGAAGCTGCAGCCTCACCAATAATCAATGTGCATTATCACCGAGGCTGTAGACACACCCTAAACTGAAAGCACACAGACCTAATTACTGAGCTAAATTTATGCACATAGCTGAAATACTCTCAGCTTTTCAGTTCACAAAATATTTCTTCCAGTGCTAATATAGTTTCATCCAGATTCACCCTTCTCCCAGTGTTCTCTTCTGTCTACAGACATGAACATGAGGCCAAGGAACCAGAGGTGACTGGACACTCACTGATGAACGGATGAGAACTGTTCAGTTCAGCACTCAGGTTTTCCTGAGGATGAGCATCATTTCCATAGGATAGCAGCAGAATCAAGACAAACAGTGCCTTCATTTCCTGCCCTGGAAAGCAAGGGTTTGGCCAAGGGCAACTAAAATGAAAGTGAGAACGGAAGATCCAAGATTTCTGTCAGTAAAGTAACATGGTAGCAAAAAGTTGCATTTATATCTTATAATTAGCTTCCTATTTACAATGTCCTTACTAAGTAGGGGCATGTGTGTGTGTGTGTGTTTATGTGTGTGTACATGTGTCTATGTATGGTGTCTGTGTGTTTATGTGTGTATCTGTGTATGTGTTTATGTGTGTGTATGTATGTTTCTCTGTGCCTGTATGAGGTCCAGGTTGCCCTCAACCTCCTAACAGCTGGCCTCCCTTAGCCTCCTGGAATGCTGGGATTCCAGGTGTGAGTCATGCTCCTGCATTCTAAATATTTTTCCTAATGAAAGTCCACACTGATTACTCCCAGCAATTCCTAGTTGCTGACAAATAAACACTGTTTATTAAATAACAAGCATCATGCTGAGAGAATCATACATTTCTCTATTGTAGTGCTCATAGCCATTCTGTAAGAGAGAACTATTAGCTTCATTTCACAGGTGTGGGAAAGGAGGGCTATGTAGGGTTTCCCCTCCAGCACATAGCCTCACTAGATGGAGGAGATTTTTGGCCCTGTGCTTAAGTTGTTCCTCATTCTGGTTACATTTGTGATGAGCTGCTTTCTGTCACCCACCAGTAGGGCCAGGAACCTACTGGAAAGAGAAAAAGGTGTCTCCACTCGTGGGAGTTCTGAAGTCCACAAGAAGGTGAGCACTGTAGGGCTGATGTTGTCATCTGAAGGCTCAAGGCAAAAAAGGAATAAATGATGTGGCAACTTGGAGATAGGAGACCTTATTAAATACACTGGAGCAAGGGCTTCCTAACAAAACAGAGTCTGAGCAAGTGAGGGGATGCTCTCTACATGAGAGGAAGGAAATAAAACAAAATCTTAAATAAGGCGCATTTTGGTGATAGTAACTAAGGTCAACGAAGCCTGCCTAGTAAACAAAGAAGTGAAAAGGCGCAACTGTGACCATGATACCCAGACTACAAAGCGCAACATTCAAGAATGATATTTTCAGACTCAAGTCACAGCATTATACTGGTATCATGCTAAAATTACCTACCCAGTCCCCCTGAGTACGGAACTCAGGAGACAGAGCCCAGTCATACGACCCTGCCTTCACACATTCTTCAGGGAATTCTGATGTATGTCAGTCTGAATCACTCCTCTAAGAAAAACGAAGGGTTACTGGAATCCTTAGCGGGGCAACTGGAGTGAAATGATATTTTAGAAAGATGAATTTGCAGAATAGATTAGAAAAGAAACCACTTGCAAATCTGTATACTTCACAGAGGTCTGTCATGCATTTGGGAAAATGAGACAGCGTTTTTTTTTTGTTTGTTTGTTTTTTTTTTTTTTTTTTTTTGGACGTATAACATTAATCTGGGAAGGAGAACAGCAACAGTCTTTCTCTTCTACACTTTTCTTACAGGAAGAACACACTGATGAAATTCTGATTTCTCTGCTGGAAAAATCCCTCACCTATAACTTTTTTTCTTTTTAATAACACTGTAATATTGTAAGCACTGCTTATTAAAATACCTTTGTCTCAAGAACTTTTGTAAGAAGGGAAAATAAGATTTTAATTAGCTGTATCATGTCTAAAATCAAAACATTAGGAAAATGACAACTCTTACTAAATACAGTCACTACCTTAGAAAACAATGAACAGAAGTGACTGAGGAGCCCATAAGAGCCACACACCTGAAAAACAAAATGTCTGAGTGTAAAACAGATGGCTGAGTGACTTTTCAAGAGACTATAACTTCTCTACTCCAAAAAAGAATTGACCTTTAACAGAACCCCACAGTCATTTACATTTATTCCAATGATGTTACATTTACTTAAAGGATTTTTTTAAATGAACCACTTTCACAGCTAGTTTACAAGTCACATAATAAAACAAATACAGTTTTCATTGTATAAATCATTCTGAGAAACAGTTTTAAAACTGGAAAAGGTCATTTTCTATATTCATTATTCTCTTCATCCACTAGATATGATTCTTATACGTTGACGGGAAAAACAAAACAAAACAAAACTCAAGTCCTCTTCAATTGACAGTGGCTGGTTGCCCAGGAGTACTTGTGTGATTACTTAAAAGGAGGTCAATTAACCAGTTATTCCTGCTGCTATAACTGTTTAAAAACATATGTGCAATTAACAAGTCTTTGATGGGTCCTAGTTAGGGCAAAGCGTAGAGTTGGTGACACAGCTGTCATTTGTTAGAATAAGGAATGGATCTTTTCCTTCTCCCAGCATGATAGTTCTAGAATATATTAATGACCATAAAGAGCCATGCACAGAAATTCTGTGTTCTTAAAGGAAGACAAAGACAAGTAATTCTAACCTGTACTGACTTCATCTTATTACTCACACAATACCTAATAAATCATAATTTTATTCACTCTATCTGCTAATGCAGTTTCCAATAGCAGTTAATAAATCATCTTCACTTCTTTGCTCCTCAAATCCACTGACCTCCCCATTTAAAGCTACTGAGTTCTTCTACACACATTCTATGTTGAGTAAACCCAGGAGGATTATATAATGAAGACTAGCCAATGTGCTTAATATGAGTGAATGCATACAGTTTATTAATTCTGAGCCAACCATCAAAGACAGCATCCTTTGTACTACATAAGGGCTCCCTCACATTTCTTAATAAGGATCCTTTACAAAATTGCTGACTTGTGTTAATAACTTCTTAAGTCAGAATATGGACTATTCTGGCATTCTAATTATGAGCTGAAAACCTATAGTTGATGAGATATAACATTCAACACTGCCAGTTGACTACAAAAATAACATGTTTCAAAGATCAGCATCTTAAATATTCTAAAATAACCACCACCTCAACCCACTATTTATAAAAATAATATACATTTATATCAATTGTTATTCATCATGTTC
This sequence comes from Psammomys obesus, assembly GCF_907164565.1. NCBI lineage: Eukaryota > Metazoa > Chordata > Mammalia > Rodentia > Muridae > Psammomys > Psammomys obesus. Next base: position 31,545,927 of record NW_026585797.1, on the reverse strand, counting down.
ACACAGTCTCAGCCAAATTTCAACAGCCCTGGTGTCTAGCAGACTATTCAAAGTCCAAATACAGATGCATTTTCAAATATACAGTTCTTAAATACCCTATAAATTACAAACTCAAACATTTGATTTGAAGTAATCAGCCAAAAATCAAAACACAGATTTCCCCAACTCCATCAATACCAGGCTTTCCTTCTGCTTGAAACGAGCTTAGATAAAAACATGTCTGTTTACATCACCAAACTTCTCTAACTCAAAAATGATTAGATTGTTCTTTCACAAATAAAAAGATAAGTAGTTACAAAGTATAAAAGGTGTCCTTTGGATAAGTTTTCTTAAGAATTCAACTCTGGAAGCCCTTCCATTTTGGGTATCAAAGAAGTCATTTCTTAAGTGTGTTTGGACTATTTTTAACCTTCAAGTATTATTTGAAATATTAACATGCCAATGAATCTAAACCAAAGAAGCTGTCTTCCACCACCCACAGATCTGCAGAGAGGCAAGGATACCATCAGGGAACTAATGAAGAAAGTCCAAAACTTCAATATAAAAGTGAAGATCAGCTGATAAACTGAGGCTCAGCTTTTGGAAAGTGGAAAAATCCAAAGCCAATCACAGTCTCATCGCCTACAGAAATATAATGATCAAGTAGAATGCCTTCAGTGCCATGGGTAAAAGGAGAGTTGGTTCAGGGGACGCTGCACCAAGAATGTACTATGATCTTTCAGTCCAACCTACTTACAGGAAAAGTGAGGTAAAGTTATCAGGCAAAGGCTTAGCTTAGTATTTTTTAAAATTATTTTTACTAATTACAGCTTATTCACTTTGTATCCCCTCTGTACCTCCCTCCCTCCTTTCCTCCCAAACCCATCCTCCCTTCCTTTTTCACACCTGTGCCCTTACCCCAGTCCACTGATAGGGGAGGTCCTCCTCCCCTTCCCTCTGACCCTAGTCTATCAGGTCTCATCAGGAGTGGCTGCATTATCTTCTTCTGTAGCCTGGTAAGGCTGTTCCTGCTCAGTGGGAGGTGATCAAAGAGCAGGCTAATCAGTTCCTGTCAGAGACAGTCCCTATGGAACTATGGAACCCATTTGGACACTGAACTGCCATGACCTACCTCTGTGTAGGGGTTCCAGGCCACATCCATGAGTGGTCCTTGGCTGGAGTATCAGTCTCAGAAAAGAACCCTGTGCCCAGTCTTTTTGGATCTGTTGCTCTCCTTGTGGAGCTCCTGTCCTCTCCCAGTCTTACTATCTCCCACTTCTTTTAAAAGATTCCCTGCACTCTGCCCAAAGTTTGGCTATGAGTCTCAGCATCTGCCTTGATACCCTGCAGGGTAGAGCCTTTCAGAGGGAGCTTAATATTTTTTATATGAAAAAAAAAAAAAAGTAAATGCTCAGGTCCAAAGAAATGGTAAATCATAATGCTTTTATCTGACCAAATATGCTTTCAGAAAACAACAGAAAAGAAATTAAACAATTAAAAACATTTATCTAAAGTACAAACAAAACTGTGAATGAGTTAACATATTAGACAGAGATGGGGGGTGGTCTATCTACTTATGACATCGGCCTGCACTTAAACTGTCTTTGAAAGCAGAGGCCTAGGCTTAGAATGAGAAAGCGTGTAGGAAAGGACTAGTGCTTCTAAAACTCATTTTCTCCCTTGTTAAAGCAAATCTCAAAGAACAACGATTTCTACTGAGCACATTCAATGGTGTAGATACCTACGTGCTTCATATCTGAAAAAGGAAAAGTTTGATCAGCTGGAAATAGGACTCTGAGATGAGGTCCACACCTTAACCACGTACAACTCTGTTGTCTTCACTTATGCCCTGGCCAAAACCAAACCAAAACAAAAACAAAAACCTTGAACAAGCACAGGCATTTGGCAGCTCGAGCATATATATTTATGTGAAAGAAAAGCTAAATTCAGACTGTCAGGTTCAGCTCAGGGAATCTAGACTGTTACCCACAGAAAGGGCCAGGAGTTCTGGATGTCTATTGCCAGGTTCTCTTGCCCCTTCAGATCCAGTGTTCCTCGAGACAGCTTGAAAAGATCACTCAGTGAGGAAGGATCTGACAGAAACAGAGGCTCCAGCAAGACCTGTGGTGTTTGCATGCCACAGTGTCTCAACCACAGTCATTCATAAGCCTGTGTATCAATTACTGCCACACCCTTTCCCATAAGCTCTTGGCATATGCAAACAGGCTTCCCCAGAAGTGTGGCAACAAGAAAATGTTTTAAAGTATGTTGTACTGTATTATTAAACCATATTCCTTCTTAACTGGGTGTTATTCATTTGGTTTCCATCTCATTTTTCAAACTTACTTTCACACCAAGTTCTCCTGATAAACATTCACAGGAGGGTCTGGAGACTAGACAATCTAATAGGAAAAAAACTCATGCAGCAATACATTAAAATGCAAATAAAAGTTCGTATCATATTGCCTGAGATCAGAGAACATTACAGCAACATGGAGGCTGGGTATTTGCTTAGTTATAATCTGGGAAGACAGACTGTCAAGTGCAGGGGCGGGGAAGGGGAGTTAGCTATTCTCATCACAAATGCCAAGGAAACACAAAGGTTACTCAGGTTTTTTTAATTTTATCTCTCTGAGTTACATGTAGGACTGCTGGGCTCTGATCTACCTCAAGCAGCTGCTAGAGGATTCCTGACAGATGAGCACTGACTCCTAAATGCTCTTCTGCCTTAATCTCATTTGGTTTTCTTTCAGGTACCTAATGATCACAGAAATCTTTATCAGGACACTGTGGAGGTGTGGTGGGGAGGCCTCTGCTCTCTTAAGAGCCAAATATCAGCCAGGATTGCTTTTTCAGGGTATACCTGAAGCTGCTCCATCTCCCTCCAAGATGTTCTCAGCAGGGCTGCTGGGTGCTGGCCTGCCAGTCGTGAAGAAGGAGGCAAGCGAGCCATAGCCGGACCAACCAGTCTCCTGGGTGCAGTCCCCATTAGAGCCCATGTATCACCATGTGAACTGGCCCAGTCAGGCACTGGTCTGCACTGCCTCACCCCATCCTTCAGACACTAAGGACATTTCATGAAATCCAATGGGGCCCTGTGGGAAATATGTAAAGTGAGAAATGGACCTCAAGCTGCCTGAGGACCTTTTGAATCTAAAACCTGATACAGCTAAATTCAATACAAAATTCTCGGGGGGGGGGGGAGGCCAAGAGCTACAAAATCTAACCAATTTGTACAATTTCTCATTACAGAGTTTATCATAATTACACATTTTTTTTTTTGCCAAATCTAAAATATATTTTCTTCTTACTTCTTTGTAACACCCCTCCAAGGACCAAACAAGGTAAAACCCACTTTACTAACTCTATTTTGAGGACTGATTTCAGTACTTAAGGGGGCAGCTTAACCATGACAACCCTGAAGACTGTACTTGAGAGCAAGTGGATCTGACCGTGAGAAATGAGTTCATGTTTCACACATGCTCTGAAGTACAGAAACAGAAGTATTTGCACTGAGTAAATAAGTTCAAAAATACTAAAGGTTTGCTGTAATTTAGCAATCTAAGAGAATCAGAATTGACCATAGCACAATTAAAAAACAAAACAAACAAAACAAAAAAACACCACCTATCTGGACAAAACATTTGGGTGAACTATATAAGTATCTCTTTGTTAAATATTATTATAACTGTCTTTTGAAATTTTATCACTACATCCCCGTATCTTATTATTCAGCATATAAAATGAAGTACCCTTGGAAGTAACAGCAATGGGATAAAGCAATATCATTTACTGTATACGAGTAACATGCCTGTCACCATGTTAAGTTACACACACAAGGTCACTTTTAAACCTCAACGTCCAAAACGTAAGTATTAATATAAAGCTTTCACTACAAATGAGGAAAATGAACTTCTGAGAGATTAAGGAAATTGGCAAAGGTCACAAAGCTAGTGAGTAGTGATGACCGGACCTAGAACTGGGTAATTATGTCCAGTATCCAGGGTTTTAAGTCTCAAGTCAATGCAAGTGGATAGAGAAGAGGGGAAGCAGCCAAGCTGACTTTCCAGGACCTCCTCAAGGAGACAGAAAGATCCACAGATGTGTGTATGAGTATGTATGTGTGTGTTTAATGTATATCTACCCCCCAAAACCTTTATAGTTCTCACCGCCTAACTGTGAATTCTGCTGTCTACAATGCAATGGGTTTAGAGCACATATCTTTATATTTCAAAGAGCTCCCCGAATCATTGCACCTATTTTCTCTAGACACCCACATCCTTTTATATACTGTGACCTTCTTTGTTTCTCCCTCACCACTTTTTCTCTACACAGAGCTGTACAGTGTGGGTGGTTACAAATGCGTCTACTCTCGTAGAGAACTTTATAAACATAGAAAACCACATCACATCACACTTAACCTATGTAGCTTTAAAAACCGTCTCCTGAGTCACATCCACAGTAACGTTTTAAAACCTCACTATAGTTTACTTAAAAACCAATACAGTATAATCTATAATAGGGCAGAGCTAGGCGACATCCGTTCTTTGCTCTTTCTATCTTAGGGTCTGTAGAGAACAAACCTGGTCAGCCTGCCAATGCCAGGAATTCTATTCTCAATTCAACTCTGCCACTAAGTGGTGATTTCAAAAAAAAAAACAAACAAACAAAAAAAAAAATCTTGGTGTTTTGCACACTCCGCCGTAAAGTAACACAAACTGAGGCACCACTCAGATCCCATGCAGCTGTGATGTTTTATGATATAATACATATGTTGAGGTTTAAAAATTTGTTAAAATCAAAACAAAAACATGAGGCTAGCATTTTCCTGGCATATTTTTTATAACAACAACATTAACAAAAAAGAACGTTTAGAGCCTGTATAAACCTCCTTTTAGAGAGCATGAGGCAGGAAGGTGATTTCCGGTAGCTCAGGCACTGACCACCAGGAAAAACAAAGGGGGAAAGTTGGGACACCCCTTCCCCCACACACAAATAACCAAGCATCTTTACACTATGGAACACACTCTTCTCTTTCTTTCTTTTTTTTTTTTTTTTAATCTATTTAGGTCATTGTGTCAATCATTTCCGTTACCTCTGAGATCCTATTTTGGCTTCCTATGTGATATAAAAGAAATTATAAGGTCCTAGGGACTTCACATCTCCTCTATATTTTAGCCTTCTTCCCTCATAGACATCTGTACATATTCGTGCCTTGTGCCCTTGACACACATGCCGAAAGCCCCATTTAGTACAGAATCTATACATCAAGGCTATAAAAACATTATACTTCAAGTATATGAGTTCCACAGTAAATCTGAAGAAGCTAAGCTCTCTTAGAAAGGCATTTTTACATACTAGAAGCACCAGGATCCATTTCTCAAGATGGTTTAGCTAATTAGCTCACCTAAGGGCTGCTGCAGAGGTTTCCAGGCAAGATGCACATTTTCAAGCTGTCTTGCGCAGTTTTTCCTAGGGTGTAAGCCCTACACAGGACTCCCTTATGTGACTCTTACCTACCCGATACAGTGGAGCCAAGGTATTCGCTTCATCAAACTTACAGAAGGGCTTGCAGAAAATTAAACTGAAGATGGTTCATTTCTATCCACAATATTTTCTTGTTTATATAACTTCAGCAGTTAGCACCTACTCTAGTATTTACACTGTTGAAATCAGGACTTATTCATCTCTACAGCTCCCTTGCCTTGGGATCCCTGAATGGGGCAGGTCACACTAGCATCTATTTAATAAAGAAAATGAAGGAGCAGGGGCCGTTGGACAGGAAAACAACCGAAAAGTATAGCAGCCCCTTGGGCTAGGACTTCAAAGGATAGCTTCATTACACTGTAAATGTTCTTTTCCACACTAAAACCCATAAAAGTCACCTGGGAAGTTAAGTTTCAAAATAAAAGTGTTTTTGTTTCAGTTTGTCAAGGTAACTTATTCTGACATCTGATCTTTGGCCAAAGGGCAAATAGTTAATATTTAACATAAACTGTAAACTCTACTGAAACGCCTGTGCGCACGCGCACACGCACACACACACACACACACACACAACTAGTGCTAGTGTAAAGTGTAATAAAATGTGTTTTAATCATTAGTTATCAACATGCATCTTTCTATATATGCTTGACCCTATAATTAGGTCTGGAATGAAAAAGCCTTCTCTTTAGAAACCAAGATGACAACTGTAGCTATAGGTGACCCCATTTGAGAGACCCAAGGCTGCCTGCCCGCAGTACTCGATGCCACTCTGATGTTGTGAGGGATTCCAGCATGAGAGGAGTCACTTTGTCTTCTTTTGTCACTCACAATGCTCCATAACTTCAGAAAATGAAAAATAAAACATTCATTGTTCAAAGTAAATTAGGGCCTTCATCCTAAGGTACACCATAGGCTCACCACTTTGCCCACAACTCTCCCATCCCCCCCCCCAAAAAAAAAAACTCCTAAAAAAACCTTGCTAATTAAAAAAAAAAAAAAAGGAAGAGTAGAAGGGGAAATAGAGTACATTCCTAATAATTCCATGAAGGTATTTAACTTCTAACACTTTCTTAAAAGCACAAGGTAACTTCAGTACAATTTTCTGGATATCAAATTCACGACAATAATATGTGTTTGGCATATAACACAAGCCAGGAAAATTCCAGAATAAATGTTTTCACATGGGTGGAAAGAGGAAAGTTTACATCAAATCCATCATTTATGGAATTGGTAGAATTCATTCAATTCACTCATTCAAGTAGCATCCTGTTTCCAATTATTAGCCTATCTCCCCTTAGAAACAAAGTTATTAAAAGTCCAGTATGATACCGACAACACAATTATGCCAGTGTTATAAAAACAATGTGAATTCCCTTTGAACCAAACTTACAAATTCAATTCTATAGCATCCAGCTTTTAACTATAAAACTTTTAGTACATTCAAGTATGTTAAAGAACTTAACTAGAACATATAGAAAAACAAAACAACAGAACCAAGGCAAAGGGCTACTAGGCCACAGCAAGTAGACTAAAGTGCAGGAAATAAAATATAAATGTAAAAAGTAGAAGCCTAATGAGTCATCAACCACTGTTCTTTTCCATGACCAAACACCACTAGGTCCTTTAGAACAACTTCAATTAAGGATAAGGGGCTGGAGGTGGGGGTACTAAAATTTATTATATCCATGCATGAAGCTATCCAAGAGTAGCAAAAGAGAATAGCATGAGTTATTCATGATTTTGGTTTACAAAGAATGTGTGAACTATTCTAATGGAAAATCATAATTCATCTCTCCCCCCATTTCTCCCTTAGTCCTGGTAGTCGTTGACTAAATATTGAAGCAAATCATTGTGACTACTTGGGGTTCTCATAACAGCAGGGAATTTTAAAGAACATGTTAGTTCTAACATTTTATGTAAAACAGGACAGTTTGAACTAGGTTCAAAGATGTTGGCACAATATGATGGAGGCTACATACATTTCCTTGACCTGGTAAATTAAGTTCCTTTGGTTTAGAGACATAGAGAAGGAAGGTCTGATTGCTGATGGATATACATACTGCTAACATGCTGTTCTCAGAGAACTGTACTAGTCACTGTGTCTATTCTAAATCCACTTTCAGTTATTAATGGTCAGCTTAATGGTTTAGTGTTTACAGTCTCTTCTTCCGAAAACTACAGTCCATGTTAACTGGCTGTGCATATGGATTCAGGAGCATGCCGTGTATGACATCCTCTCTCCAAACAGCTATAGCAGCAGATACTGATCATTCGAGAGTAAATTTTCGAATGGTCTGTATTGATTCAGGAGCCTAAGACATAAGGTTGGGAAGTTGTTTAAGAGGCAGAAGTGTGTCCTGTTCTCCAGGAAGGGCAGTGCTGTTGGGATTTCACTGAGAAGAAAAACTGTTGGGGGAAGTTGCTTGGGATAGCAGAACCCATTCCCCCACTATGCGTGAGGAGGGGGTTTTTGTAAAGCAGAAAAGCTATGGGCCTGGAGCACTTCAGGAACTAGTTTCAGAGAAGGCTGAAAGGGACCTAAGTCCCCTTAAACTTGTTCAGTGACACCTTACCTCATTTCATATGGTCTTACGTTCATCTTGCCCCAGAGTTGGGATGCCACGATTTTACCAGAACTCTACAGGTCTGGATTCCCGGAAAACAGGGGGAAGCAGCCTGGAAGGAGACATGTCCCCAGGGCCTGGTGACTGGGAAGCGTCTGCTTCCTCATTCGGGTCTCAACTTGGTCACTAACTGCCTCCTGAGCTGTAGGCTCTCAGCTTTCACCTTTGAAATGACAGCCTGGAAGGATTTCCTAGGGTCCCTTCACCTTTAAGCTTGCCAGAGACGAATCACATGCTACAAGTGAAAATAACCAGAAAGAAATTACACAGGACTTTTATCAAAGTCCGTGTTTGCTCTAGGTCAAGTTTATTACTGAACCACTTTGAAGGTCGACCTGTTGCATCATAGAGAATACCCCTTTTCTGACAATGTTCTAGACATGCAAGAAGCAGTAGGCGTGTGTGTGTGTGTGTGTGTGTGTGTGTGTTTGTGTGTATGTGCGTAGCTCTCAGGTTTTAAAGCAGTAACAGACAGCAGGTGGCCCATGACAGGAAGTCTCAAGTTCCAAGTTTACAGCCTGTTACATACACACAGAACGCCACCTGGCAGGAGAAGGCCACACGACTGAACCTAGGGTGCACTGGTTAGCTGTTAGAACGTTTGTGGCATGCATGTTTGATGTCCTGCGTTTCCCGTCAGCTTCCATTCCAAACCACCTGCAAGCCTTCGCGAGGAGGGCTGCTCAACACCTGCACAGTGGCTGTTTTCAGAGTGGACTCCCTGCAGCCTGCGAGGGGGCCATGCAGCATCTGCCCATGAACCCATTCACACCTGCCTCTCACAACTTAAGGTCACCGAGGCAGCAACCAAGTTCAACTGGATTCAGCCTCACAGCCTAACTACTAAGATAGTAAAGGGAAAAACGTGCAGCCCTTGGCAAAGGGTGGGCGAGGAGACCTCCTTCGCCTCTGTGTGATAACGTGGAAGCCCTAAGTTCCAACCGTTTATCAAACCTCCCTGGGAAACAACGGCATGGGTCGGATTTCTGACAGGGTTTACTCACCTCTTTGATCTTTGCCCTCTTCTCACGGATGCTGGCGTCGGCGGGCTCCCGGTTCTCTACCCCGATAGGGGGTAGGAAGTCCACCTTGGGCAGGCCCCCAAACAGATCCTTGTCACGCAGCTGGTCCTGAGCCACCTTCTCCTTCTCCAACAGAATGTCTCTTTGGATCTCCTCCGGCAGCTTCTGCAGGGTCTCCTTGGCTTCCCTGAGAGCCCGCTCGTGGTTTTCGCGGATCCTGGCTAAGTTGTCCTGCAGTACAGCCCCAGGGTCCCCGGGCACGCCTTCCTCGCGGTGTCTGACTCTCCCCTCGGCGGCATCCTCGGCGCGCGCCCCGAGCCCGGGCTTGTGCTCTGCCGGAGGCTGCAAGGCAGGATTGGAATGGAACAGGACCCCGCTGAGCAGCTTGGAGGAGTCAGGCAGGAAGAAGATTGCCCCGAAGCAGAGCGTGATGAAGGCGCTGAACACCAGCAGCAGCACGAACTTCTCGGTGAGGCGAAAGGCGGCGGGACCAGACCCTTTCCTACCGCCGCCAAGCCCCCCGCCCAGGCCACCGCCCAGGCCGCCGCCCCCAGGGCTACTGAAGAGCGGCAACAGGGCCCCCACAGGCATCGCTCCGGTCGTTGCGGCCGCCGGTCGGCTGTCTGTCCAGGGGCCGGGAGCCGAGCCGCTCAGCAGCCAAACTTCGCCGCCTCCGGTCGTCAGCGGCTGCGGGGCCGGCTCTTGCGCATCCAGGCCGCCCAGAGCGCGTGTCTGGGTGGCGGGTCTCCCAGCCGCAAGCGGCTCCCCTCCGGCTCTCCTCGCCGGGGCGGCTCCTTTGGCAAAGAGGCACGCGCGACACACCGCTGGCGGCAGCCCCTGCGGGGAGAGGAGACGGCAAAACGCAGTGGTTAGGAAGAGGGTGAGAAAGTTTCCAGCTGGTCCCCGCCCTCCCCTGGCCCCGAGAGCCGCAGGACAGTTCCCCGGCTGCCAGCCCCGCGGTCCAGCTGCTGGCACCTCCCCGGGAGCCCACTTAGGACTTGGGGTGAAGTTTTTCCAGTCGCGGAGCTGGCTGTCCCGCGCACATCTGGGTCAGGGCGGCGGGACCCCTCGGTGGCAGGGGCGGCGCACCTCTGGGCAGCAGCAAGGGCGCCGCGTTAGTCGGGGGCTCGTCAACTTCTCCCGCCGCCCATCTCCGAGCGCGTCCGGGAGGGCGGCGGCGCGCGCGCAGCCCGGCGGCTCTGCGGCCCCGGGACCCGGCTCAGGTGAGCGAGCGCGCCGACCTGCAGGCGAGCTCCGGCTAACCAGGCGCCGTGCTGCCCTCCGTCGCGGCCCCGCGGTGCACTGATAGCACTGCCGGTCTCCGGCGGTCGGAAACGAGGGCGGTGACGCGTCCGGAGAGTGACAGCGAGTCCGGGCCAATCTCACGCCTCCCAGGGTCCCGCGGGGGTGGAGCCGAGGCGGGGAGGGGGCCGCGCGGGGCGGGGAGTTTACGGGAAGCGCAGCCTCGCGGGGGCCCGGCAGAGGCGGGGAGGTCGTGGCTCCCCAGGGCGCGGAGGGCTGGGTCTGTGCCTAGGAGCCTGGTCTGACTCGCCCTGAGAACCAGAGCCTGGAGTTTACTCGGCCCCAAGTCCCCCTCGGGCAGGAGCCCCAAAGGTGGTGAATCCTCGAGTGACCGCGACTAAGGCGGGAGCGTGCCCCAGCACTCGCAATTGGCGATCCCGGGGAGAACGCAGGGAAAGGGGTAGTTTTGAAGCGCGTCTTTGCTCAAGTCACCTCTCCTTACCTAAGACAGGGATTCCCCGGTGCCCAGTAACTCTCAAACCCGGAGTCTCTAGGCTCCCCACAGAGCTTTTGGGCTCTCAGCTCTGCTTCGCTAACACCCTTCTACATCCATGGACACTCGGGGTTTAGGGAATGTTTGGGGCTCTAAGTATGCACCTTCACCCCCTTCCTCCCCCCCCCAAAAAAAAAGTTGTATGCCTCCCTCACACTCCCCCACTTTCGAAATTCATTTACCTCATCGCAGTTGGTCAAATTTTCCATCAGAAGAAGACAGTTTTTTTTTAATGCTTCCAGAGCTCCAAGCAATAAATTGAACCCTGTTGAAATTAAGTCTTGGATGCGACAACTCTCAGCGAAGGAAAGACTTGGTCCAACCGAGACTGCTTTCAAGACAGCCTTGCAGTGTTCAGCTTCATGGAATGTCATGGAGACTGGCTCCACCTCCCATGACAGCGCTTGGAATGCCCTGCTCAGGCTGCATACAGTCAACATTTTGACCTGGCCCGGAACCCCCTGCCTCTGGGTGAAGGGACGAGAAAACATTTCACAAACTGTGTTATGAATCCCCTGTTGCTCCCCAAAGAAACTGTTGCCAGAGAGGAATATGTGACTGACTTCCCACCCCTGGAAGCTGATTTTGTAGTAGCGGTGTTCACCCTCAGCCTTCTCCTGAAACGTGATTTTAGTTTGCCCTCTACTTGTTGCCTTAAACCAGAGGAAAATAGTTGGCACCTTCCAGGAGAGCGCCCACCGTTACAGTTGTTTCCAGGTGTTGGGCTGTGTGAAAAAACAGAAAACCAGGTCAGAAATCCTGCAGCAGTTTTCGCTGAAATATTAATTTTAGCCATCGTTATTTGTTGTGTATTTTTTTTTTCCAAATTGGGCCGGTCACACTTTCGGAAGTCCTGGCTGATAAGAAACTGTGGCTTGATAAATCTGACTTCAAGACTTGATTATTTTGATACTTGTTATGAAATTCTATGCCCAGAAGAGTGCAGCATATCCAAACAGGGTAATAGATTTCACTCTAAAAATGAAAGCAACAATGTTTTCTTTTAATGAAGGAAAGGTAAATTTATTTCAAAGTCTATTTGCAGGTTGTGGGTAGGCTGAAAAAATGTAATCACCGTGAAATAACAGTGTTTATTTCCAACCAGACTCTTGAGACTGAGCTACCTCGTGACAACTGGGGCTAACTCCTGAAGAAGCCAATTGCTTGCTGTCCAGTCATTTGATGGTGGTTGTGGTGGTCATTATTTTTCCAACTATGTTTTAAGAATTGAATCATTTCTACAAAGACAGAAATACCTATTTTAAATTGATAGAAACATCTTTTTAAATTGATGTAAGTATGTACTCCAGAAAACAGCAAAATCCACCTTTAAGTACATGCACTAGAACATGACAGAGAGGTGATAACTAATTCTGTTTCTAAACTCCTTAATCTTGACATCAAATTAATTTGGACGTTTAGGATACTGTCTGTAGCGGATGCATTAAAATTTTAGCATAACAATTTAAGGTTGATTTTCCCCTTAGAAATTTAAGTTTGAGATGTGTGTTGTTATTGTGTTATTTCTAAATTTTTAAAATGACTGCTTTTTAAAAAAAATTTTTTGGTTCATTTTTATGAAGCTTACATTAAGGGTTCTTCACCCCTCCTGCCCAGTTTATCATTAGACACAGGTTTACTGTAATCAAATTTTGGTTTTGGTAATTTGCTAAGTGAGAAGTTAACTTGTATGGTGGAATATAAGTCCACGTTCAAGGATGCCCCTCTGTGTGAAGCAGGTTGAGAATGTGATGGGAATACCCATACTTGGGCAATAGCAAGATTAAAACAAACTCACAGAGAAGTTATTTTGAGACATATGTTAATCAAATCTGCCTTGCAAGCCTCTTTAAATAGCCACCCCAGGCCCCGTGTATGTGTGGTTACAAGGGAGGAAGCAGGACAGACAAGTAGGAATGAGCACAATACAGAAGCAGGCTGGCACTGTGCCCTGTACTCAGGACTCCAAGCTCTTCATCGTTTCCTTCAGAAAAAAAAAAAAAAAAAAGTGCAAATAAAAAATAAACGTGACTGGTTTTGGTTTTTCAAGCCATGAATCTGGATCCATCCCTTCGGTGAAGGCTCCCGCTTGCCTGTCCGAAGGAATGCCTTGATCTTTGTGAATGGAGTGGTTTTGACAGGACTGCTGTTTGCTCATTGTGAACGGGCTAGTATAAACTTGGCAACCTTAGCATTTTGTGAGATTATCTTCCTCATGCTTTCTTTTCTTTTCTTTTTTTTCCTAATTTGATCAGCGATTTTTTTCTGTTGTACAGCTGCCTTGTACTGTTTGCCACTTGGCTATAAATGTAATTCTCACTTTATCCCCCTTTCAGACTTTTTTCTCAGTGTCTTTCTTAAACAATTTGTAAATATTTGTGTTTCGAGAGTTTTAAAAACACTCAAAGCAATCTCTGATTAATTTGGCTGCTTGAATTCAGGGTTCTTTTTTTTTTTCAAAAATAAATTAACAAAAGGTAGATTTAACATTTATAGTATGATAATTATGAGCATGTCTACAGAGGAAAAACTGGCAAGGTTTTATTAACTATAAGTTAATAAGTTGGTAAAATTGTCGAGTTTTTACAAATGAAAGCCCCAAAACCTTTCTTGGGCATTTACAATCTTTAAGTTAGAATTCTAGGACAGATTTCTTTTAAAGATACTAATATTTATTTTGGGTTTGAAAATAAAATACAACTCAATGAATAAGTAAGTTTAATCTAGATGACAATTACTGAATATTCATAACAAGTTGAATCCCTGATTAATAGAGTTTCTAATTCACTTTAAATCCAGGTCGGAATGGCTCTTGGCTTCTATTTTAAAAGTGAAATGTAATATGAAGAGAATAATTTATTGTGATTGTTAATCTTGACATTTTGATACTTCAATGGACAACCTTGTATTTTACATTAACTTTAACAAAGAAATTAATTAAAGGCTTAAAAGAAACTATCGGTAATATCAGTACTTGAACTGGAATCTATAGTCTATTTGTGATGTCATGGTTTTTTTTCCTCCCCTAAATTTACTTTGGGATGTCTAGAGCAGTAGAATACTTTCTTAGAAATCCCATTGCTTTTGGAAACAGGAAGAGAAGGAGTAGCTATGCAGGGTTGAATTCTTCCTTATGCCTACCTTGACCCTGCGGGGGCGTGTTGAGACATCTGTTTCTGTTTTCAACACTTGTTTGTAGATATCAGCAGGCCCCACTTTTAAGACACCATGTAGTGCAAATATTTGCAAACTGGCTTTAAGGAACTTCCCCTGGAATTCTCCATAGAAAGGAAGTTGTGAATGGTGTTTGTCTCACCAGTCTCCGCTATGAAGATCTAGGGCTCTGCAGACGTCTGAAGTGTTGAGGTAAAATACTGTTGCAATGCCAATAGTCAATGTAGCATTAAATTAGAGGTTTTCATTCATTTGAAATTGGGGCTTGAAGCCAAAGTAATTTGAAACAACAGATGTAGTGATAGTCTCCGAGAAGTTCTAAAGCACCTTGCAGGGTGAGAATGATGTATGGGAGTTCTCAGATGTCGTTTTTAAGAGACCAACAAAGGGTCTGAATGAAATAAGCCTCTCCGGTACCTGGGCAAGGGTTTGAGTGAGGAATGTGTTACAGATGACACTGTGTGCCCTTGGTGGGTGACCATGGCACATGAGTTGCCTGTGTTCTGTGATTCTCATATTTTACCTGCAGTATTGCTGTGGATCTTGTGCGAAATGTTTGAAGCAGCATCTGGCACAGTAGGCATTCAAGGAGTTTCAGTAAATTTCTCCCTTTCCCTCATAAGGGACTTCAATGTTAGGAGTGGTGAAGGAATGATACCGGTAGGATTCTGGCGGGAAGATCCAAAGTGTTGGGGAGGATGACGGTATGGATATTTCATTCTTCAACCCCTATCGTAAGAATTACTTCCGTGGGCACTTCCACGCGGGTGTGCCTTGGAGAGCACTCTACAGTAGCACCCCACTGTTTGTATAAGCAGGGGCAATTCTAAGACTCCCCCAAACCTTAAGAAAATGTGAGTGATGGCAAAGACTCAAAGTGAACAAAATCACATTCATGGCAGTGCTTGAAGAGTCTAAAATCAGGGACTCATTAGATACTCAAGTTTACCCCACATATTAAATGAATATAATGCATTCTATTACCATAATTCTATGATGCCCTCAATAGTAATCAACAAGAAATGAAAATAATCAAGAGTCCCTAAATGGAATTCACTGGTATTGTTAATATTAAAATCCATGTGTATATCCAGCAAGAAATTAATATACTTAAAGTAGGCATTATAAAGAATGTGTTAAACCTAGCACTAATTTCAGGGCAGAAAAGTCTTCATAGGGGATGTTAACAGCAACCATTACAGACCCTTGCTCATGAAATTCTTGTACTTTCTGATTTGAGAATTTACTGTTTCAACAGAGCAAAACAAGAACAAGTCTTCCTCCAAGACTAGAGAAAGATGATTTTTTTCCTTTCTTAGTTTTCCATACATTAGAAATATTTTAAAATAGTTTTTCTTTAAAAATAACATTCACTCCATTCTGTTTCAGAAAAAGATCATATGCTGTTCCAGAAAAAAAAAATAGAAAAATAAAACTCAGAAGTGAAGTAGCTTTTGATATATTATTCTGTCCAACTGAAATGTTTTCAAGAACTAAAATGAAACGAAAGCACATGTGCCCGTTCTTATTTTGAAGAAATTATCTACAAAGATGACATGAGAAAACTTGGCTTCCTCCTTTCACTGCAAAATAAACAGTTTGTACAGCATGTGCAGTCTTTCTTACTGTCCTTGAAGACAGAACCTTGACTTCATCCTGGGTCTCTGTGACTAGGAATTCGCTTGTGCTTCTTTGCCGATACAGCTTATTTTTCAAGTTCATTTGGTTCATTCCTGTCTTCTGCAACATATAGATTCATTTAGAGATAAAGCCAAAGTGCATGTGTGTTGCAGGTGGGTGCCGGAGCAGATTGTACTTGCTGAATGTGTGGCTGGTAAACTATTCATTTGGTAGAGTGAAGACTATTCTGCACTATGGTGATGGGGACAGGGGATGGAGGAATGGAGGAGGGAGTAGGAGGAAGAGAAGGAAAGAGAGGAGAGAGGGGAAGGGAGAGAGATCACCATAGGAAAACCAAAGGAAAGAAGTTCAAATAACTAACCCATGTCTCTCATAGATTAAATTGGCTGGAAATGGCAGGGGCTCATATATAAGTTTCTTAAAATCACTGTATTATTAATACAACTCATTAGCTCATTAAGTACTCAAGTTTATCCCACATATTAAATGGCTATAATACATTCTATTATTATAATACTATGATGTGCTCAATAGTAATCAACAAGAAATGAAAATAATCAAGTGCCCCTAAATGCCATTCATTTAGCATAGTTAATATTAAAATCCATGTGTATATCCAGCAAGAAATTAATTTAATATAGTTAAAGTAAGCATTGCAAAGAATGTATTAAACTAATTTTATTTATTGTGTGGGTATTATAGAATAAATTATGACAAAAGCAAGAAACACTTGTTTGTGAAGGTTTTCTGCTACTATAAAGTTACATATAGTGTTTCATTAGCAAATTTTATTAAGTGTATGTGGCTTCATAATTTCCATTTCTTTTATAAATGCTTTAGGGATGTAAAATGGTGCAGCTGCTGTGGAAAACAGTCTGGCAGCACCTCAAAAAGATAAATATAGAGTTACCATATGATCTGGCAATTCTACTCCTAGGTATACAGCCAAAAGAACTGAAAATATATGTGCACACAAAAGTCTGTGTATGAAAGCTCATGGCAACCTTATTCATGATAGACAAAATGTGGAAACAGCACAAATGTCCACTAACTGATGAATGGACAAATAAATGCAAATCCATGCAAGAAAAAGTTATTCAGCAAAAAAGAACTGCAGTAGTGACACACAGAACGAGGTTGTACTTTGACCGTACCACAGAACAGATGCTGTTCACAAAGACCCCAGAAAATGCCTAGAATAGGGGCATACACAGGGATAGGAAGTCAATGACTGGATGTTAGGGCAGACTGGATGGAAAGGTGGCCCGTCAGCACTAAAGGAAGAAAGGATTCATGGACAGTGATAGCTGCCTGGCAGTGAATACGTTAAAACATCTATTCAGTTTTAGAAAGGTGTTTATATGTGAATTGTAGTTCGGTAAGAGTTCAAAATATTTTTCTTTCAGAACTGGCTTATAAAATCTTCAGAACCATGACATATCTAAATAGAGAAATTACATGCCACAGTCCAAGAACTAATAAGTAAAGAAATATCTCCGCAGACAGGAGAAATCACCGTTCTCTCAGATTGAGAAATGCGTATCTTTGTGGAATAGTCAATGCAAGGGAGTACTTTAAAGCTGCGCATCACTTCCATGCTGTACACTTATCCTTATTAAATAAAGCATAGACAAGTAATGCCATTCACATTTTTGATGCATGGAAACTTCCTGTTAACTGTACCTTGCCACATTATGGTAAGCAAGATGCTTCCAGGAGGAACTTGATTGTGGTATGCGGGCTTGTAAGCAAAATGATCAGAGAGACAGGAGCTGGCTTAACGATCAGAAGACATAGCTTCTTCTGAAACTACCTGGGATTTCTTTCAACTGAAATGATTATGAAAACCAAAATAAATATCTGTGTATACTGGAGGATGGTATAGCAATGAGGTATCACAATGAATACTTGTTTTGCCACGATTAAAACTAGTTAATTTAATAATATTATTGTCCTTATTGATGGAGAATGCATTGAGAACACGTGGAGAATCTACTACCAGAATCCCAGTGCAACAGCAACATAACAAGTAGATAAAGCGTCTATATGTCTTAAAAGAGTTAAAATATTTTAAAGATTTTAAGGGTCTATTTTAAGAGAAATACTAATGTTTTCTAGGATCTAATATCACATTTAGAGAAGAACTTCTGTGTCAGAGTCTTCTGTGTTCAATTGATTCTAACAAAACCGAAATCTCTGTCTTTTGATTCTTTGAGAATATCAATACCAGAGCACCCTATGTTTTCATTCTGCATGGGTACAGTATTCATTCCTCCACGAAAATTACATTTCTTCTTTCTTGAATTGGTGTTTGTGTACCTCTTGCCGCTTAATTATTTTATACTCCTATCATAAATGTATCATCTATGTTTATCATGGAAAATTCAAAATACATAGACCTTTAAGAAGGAAACTGCTTAAAATGTTTAGAATATTGCTTTGCATAGCTTTTAAAACAGTGGTTGTGCTTTCAGTATGCTATGGAACAGTGTTTTTCTGGAATCCTCCTCCTGCTCTTCTGATTTTTATAGAAAAAAAAAAGTATTTGTAATGAGTAATAGCTCTCTTTCCTTCCTGACCTTGAAGGCAGATGGGATGTGTAATCCTTCTGCTAAAAGTAGTGTTCTCACTTTCACAAAACGATCACCATTGAGAAGGGCGGCTTTCTAGACAAGATCTCCTGTTTCTAACCAAAGACGTTTATATTTATTTTAACCATCTCCTTCTTTATTTTCCTTTCATGCCAGGTCATTTAAAGAGAATAGCTCCTTTCTTCTTTGTCTTTCTTAAAAAAAATTTTTTTTTTTTTTTTGATGAATGAAAACAGTAAGGGTAAGGAAAAAAAAATCATTCTTACCTCTTGGAAACAAACTATCTTTTTTTATGTTTTTCTTGTTATTCAAAATATTCTGCATTAAAAAATACTGGAACACATAAGTATGATGTTGTTAGGTATCTGGGCGCTATTCCTTTTCAAACCACAGGAACATGACTCATTATTCCTCAGAAGTAGTCAAGAGGACTTCTCACGCTCTGCTCCACTTTCTTTCTGCTTGTCTATTCTGCTCTCCTCAGCAGATTTAAACTTTACAAGCTTTGGGTGACCGAAATGATGTAGCTGAATTTCCTTTGCTGTTATGGTTTGTTCTCTCCTTTGTCTGGCAGGCTCAATTCAATTAAGAATGTTTGGTCGCTTTCTCATTTTGCTTTGTCTTAGCCTCCACATACTATATCCAGACAGGAAACACTGGATCATTAGTTCTTCCCGTCTCTCAAAATAGATTTGTGGATGTTAATTTCTCCCTTCAGTCACTTCTTTTTCTAGAAGATAAAGGTTTAGGACTTGGAAGGTAGCTTGATCAAGTGTTTGCCTAGCATGCACAAGGTTTGATTCCCAGCACCTGTAACGTAGGCATGGTGATGCATGCCTATTATCCCATCAGTTTGGAGGTGCAGGAATGATGGATCCTGAGTTCAAAGTCATCCTTAACTTCACGGAGAGTTTCAAGGCAGCCTGGACTACATAAAACCCTATCTAAAGACAAAATAATAATAATAATAATAATAATAATAAAAATAATAATAATAAAATTAGTGCTTTCTTCTTCTGGATACTGCCTTAAAGGAGTCTTATAGAACACTTAAGCTGACCTATATTTTAATAAAACCAGAAGTAAATGCCTTGCTGTTTATTTATCACCAGCAGCCAAGAAGAGAATTGGGGACCAGAAGTGGAAGGATAAAATTCATTGCAATGGTTTTTGAACTTAATGAGAAACTACATAGTATGAAAACAATGAGTCTGAATTAGTCTACAAAATAAATAGAGAGCAATGTTTTCTATTTTTCATCTTTATTTAGTGAAAAAAAAAGCGATGGTAGAAACTGTCTTGGGAACAAATGTTTTTGTCTGTGTGTGTCTGGGTGTCTCAAAGATGTTTGGACTGCAACTTCATTTCTAGCTTCCAAAGTTACCTCAGCATTCTACTTTGAAAAGAGATTTTTTTTTTTACCCCTGTCTTCCAACATTCTTAGATTCTGTGGTTCGTAATTTCAATAAGCATCTTTCCACTGCCTCAAAGTTTTTTTTCTTCTGCCTTTCTGTCACATCTATCTGGAAAAAAAATCTCCATTTTGAGGGAGCATCTACTGTTTCAGTACCTTCACTCTGGGAGCCTGGCCTTAGCAGAAAAATATGATTTCCCCGAAGACCTCAAGTCAGCTTCAGTGGGGTCCTGGGAAGGTGGCATAGTCAGGAAGGTGCTTGCCTCAGATGCCTAAAGACGTGAGTTGGGTCCTTAGAACGCATGTATAAAAGCTGGCCTTGGTGGTGTTTATTTGAAATCCCAGTACTGGAGAGTCGGAGGTGGACAAGTCTCCCAGGACTGCTGCACAGTAAACTGGCCTAACTGATAAGTTCTTAGTCAGTGAGAGGCCGAGGCATGAAGGAAGTGTGTGGTGGTCCTAAGGATGACCAGTAAGGTTGCCCTTTGGCTCCATGCACACATTCATCTCTCTCTCTCTCTCTCTTCCCCCATTGTGCATGCACGCACACACACACACACACACACACACACACACACACACTCACACACTCACACACACAAATAAAACAGAATCAGCCCCAACCACACTCTTCCCGTGTCTATATAGTCCAGTCATTTTTCTCCTCTGCACAGCACCATCAGATTTTCCTCCCTCCCCTCCTCTTCCCTCCCCTCCCCCTCATTCCCTCCTCTTATCTCTGTACAATTTTGTCCCAACACCCAGGGAACGCTGGATAACGTTGAAAGACAGTTGGAGACGTTATATCTAGTAGGTAAAGGCCAGGATGGCCTCATGCAATAAAGGACTGTCCAGCCTATGACGTCAGTATGCCAAGTTTCTGATACCCTCCTTGGTGCTTCATACTTACCATACGCCTTCCTTCTCGAAGAGAGCAAATAGCATCCTCATCTTTTCTGTATCAAACACAAAGCACAGATTCTGTACGCTGTCTCACTTCTTTTTTAAAATTTTATTTTTATTAATTATGATGGAACTTAGTTTGAGGAAAAAAAAAAAAAACTAAGTTTCCCAAGAAAACTGGGAAAACTGGGAACTTTCCCCTAATTGCCAAGTGCAGAATGCAAAACATACCCGCTCTCCTCTGTCCCACCCCGGGACTCAAACCTCACAGACACAGACAGTTCCTGGAAAAACCTCAAGGACATAGGCACAGACCATTGCTGGATAAGCCCCCAAGGACATAGGTGGGGGCAGGCAGTCCTTGGAGAAACTGCAAAGCGGGCATGCTGAGCATACTGGCCCAATCACGTAGCTAGACTCAGAATACCCACCAGTGAAAAATTGCCCTGTTGCTATTTCCAAAGTGGCCTATAAAAAACCCCAGAACTTTTGTCTCTTTGGGTTCGTCTCTCCTTAAGGTGTAGGGGACCCCAACACGTGCTGGTTTCAATAAACCTCTTGCTGCTTGCGTTGACACTGGTCTCCGTGCCTCACTCGTGTGCCTTCTCCAGTAATGTACGACTTCCACATGTCTTACAATTACAGTTTATTCACTTTATATCCCAGCTGTAGCCCCTCTCCCACCCATCCCCTCCCAATCCCAACCTCCCTCCCTCCCTCCCTCTTCTTCTCCTATGCCCATCTCCCAGTCCAATAATAGAGGAGGTCCTCCTTCCCTTCCATCTGAGTCTAGTCTAAATCTCATCAGGACTGGCTGCATTGTCTTATTCTGTGGCCTGGTAAGGCTACTTTTCCCTCAGGTGGAGGTGATCAAAAAGCCAGCCCTTGAGTTCATGTCAGACACAGTCCCTGTTCCCATTACTAGGACACCCACTTGGACACTAAACTGCCATGGGCTACTTCTGTGCAGGGTTTCTAGGTTATCTCCATGCATGGTCCTTGTTTGGAGTATCAGTTTCACAAAAGACCCCTGGACCCAGATTTTTTGGTTCTGTTGCTCTCCTTGTGGAGCTCCAGTCCCCTCCAGGTCTATCTCCCCCTTCTTTCATAAGATTCCCTGCACTCAGCCCAAAGTTTGGCTATGAGTCTCAGCATATGTTTTGATACCCTGCTAGGTAGAGACTTTCAGAGGCCCTCTGTGTAGGCTCCTGTCCTATTCCCTGTTTTCTCCCTCTTCTGATGTCTGTCCCTTTTACCTTTCTGAATGAAGACTGAGCATCTTCATCTTACCCAGGGTCTTCCTTCTTGATTAGCTCTTTTTTTTTTTTAACACAAACACATTCTTTTTATTGTTCTCTTTTCTTTTTTTAATTTTTTATTAATTACACTCTATTCATTTTGTATCCCCCCATAAGCCCCTCCCTCCTCCCCTCCCGATCCCACCCTCCCTTCCCTTTCTGCATACATGCCCCTCTCCAAGTCCACTGATAGGGGAGGTTCTCCTCTCCTTCTTTCTGATCTTATTCTACCAGATCTCATCAGGAGTGGCTGCATTGTCCTCTTCTGTGGCCTGGTAAGGCTGCTCCCTCTTCAGGGGGAGGTGATCAAAGAGCAGGCCAATCAGATTATGTCAGAGGCAGTCCCTCTTCCCATTACTATCTAACCCACTTGGACACTGAACTGCCATGGCTTGATTAGCTTCTTTAGGTGTACATATTTTAGTATGATTATCTTATATTATATGTCAAATATCCACTTATAAGTGGGTATATACCATGTGTGTCTTTCTGCTTCTAGGGTACCTCACTCAGGATGATCACTTCTTCTTATGGTAGCAGGGCTGTGTGCCTCTGGACAAGGCCAAACCTGCCACCTGTGCTCTTAGTCTCACTTCTCTGTAGCGGTATACTATGTATTATTCACTTTCTGTTTATGTCATATCTTGCCTTCTGAATTTTAAACATAATGAGATTTTGACTGGAAAACAAAACAAATCTCTTTCCCTCCAGGTACTGCCCTGTCCTCGCTTTACAAGTTTCTCTCCAAATAGTTGTTAATAATGAGAGCTGTCCACCATTTCTCACTCCCCATTCAAACTCAGCTTAACTTCAGCCTGGCTTCTGGCCCTGTCACTCCCTTGAAACTACTCTGATGAAAATCCCCATTGCCCTTCAGGTTGTAAATACGTAACAGTTTTCATCTTCACTGCATTTCAGCTTTCAATGACATTGGTCACTCCTTACTTTCTGAAATAGTCTTTCCATAATTTCAGACAGCCAACAGCTTCTTGGTTTTCAAAACTCTCTGGCCAGTTTCGGTGTTTCCTATAGCCTTTAATTGTGTGTATTTCCTTAGCTTCTGTCCTATATCTTCCCATCCTGTCAATTTTCACTCTCTTCCTAACCAATACTTATCCATTGTACCGTTTAGCACATACATGCAAATTGTTTTCATTTTCATGTTTGCTTTTCTGGTTCAGCATTCTGGTTTCAGATCTAGATATCTAGTCACCTTTGTGTTTGCATGTATGTCCAAAAGTCTCAGCATATGTCTCTTGCCAGCTGCTTCATCCTTAGAACTTCCTCTTTTCATTTCCTTTCCAAGTTCGGGAACATTCTTCAGTCTTGGTAAAAGGGGGTTCCTAGTAATTTAATTAAGAAGAGCCTTAATTATTTAAGTTAAGATGAGCCTTGCATCTTTCCCCCTAAGTCAAGGTAGCCAGTCCACAGCATAGAGCTAGAGCCTTTTTCGTTGTTTCTTTGCTTCTTGAGCAACTGATCCAAAGGCAGGGAGCTCATGAGAATTTATTCCATGTTTTGGGCTAAATGGTTTTCAGCTGCCTTGACGGCACCAAGGTTAGGAGATGTTTCTGGTTTCCATAGACATACCTGGGGTGTGCCTATGTAAAGAGCCTTTTTCTATCCCTCATTCAAACTCCTTGGGAACAACTCTTTCACAGTCAACTCATTGTCCTTCAAAAACTATTTGGATTGATATTGAAACGTGTTAACCCCCAAACAGATAGATGTAGGTGTGGAGACTATTATTGGACCTAGACTCACCTGAGAGGTAGCAGTTTGTCTATGGGTGATTATCTTGCTTTGCCTACTTGAAGTGGAAAGATCTGCTCAGTGTGGGATGCAGCAGTTCCTGGACCCGGATAACAGAGAAGTTGAGCTAAGCACAGGTGTTTGTTTCTCTCTTCTTCTCAGCTGTGGATAGTGTGGCGAGCTGCCTCGAGTTTCTACCTCTGTGACTTCCCAGTCTTAGTGTTCTGTGCCTCCAAATAGTGAGGGGATGAGTACTGTCTCCATTTAGTTATATCTGTCAGAATATTTTATCACAGCAACAGCAATATGGAGGTGGGGGTATGGAAATCTAATACTGATATTCAGAGAAAACTCTGTTAGCTAAAATCTCTGAATGTTTTGTTTTAATTAATATTGTGAATGATAATTTTAGGTAATTTAATTTAATAATGTTTATATTTCTTAACAGCAGCAAAAAATTAATTTCTACTTATGGACTGAGAGGAAATTTTGCTACATCTAGTGAAGAATTAAAAAAAAATACTGACTATACACCAGCAACTGTGTGGCTAGAATACCAAAACCACTGTGGAGGGGGTTATGGGGGCAAATTTATGACCAGAGGGAGGAACTGATAGGATTTGGGTTATTTCACTCAGGAAAGGAATGTCTTTCCTAATGTGGCCCACCCATGCATTATGTTAGGGAGATTAGTCTTTGGAGGAATGTGATTTCCAGATGACATCTGTTAGGGAATGCAGGCTGGGTTTGCCAAAAGGGTGGTGTGTATTTGATGTTTGCTGTTTTTCCAATCCAGCAATTCTATTTGGTGACATTCTTCAACGAGTAAAGCCTGGTGGGTAATAAACGCCCCACATCTCATTACTGACATTGAAGATGGTAGAGCATCTCTCTCCCTGTCCATCAGAGTGAAGAAGTAAGCATACAGTCATTTCAATGACTATTGTGAGGGATAGAAAACTTGACTAGAGAACATAATGATGAAGGTTGGATTGGATGTTTGGTAGTATGATTTTTGTAGGGGGTGTTCTGGCTAGGCATTTCACTTACCTTTTGCTAGCTATATTTCTGGATTTTTACTGGCTTGGGACTAGTGTCCCAGAACTCACTGATTTTATCCTGTCTTTTACTTGAGCTTCCTTACTTTGAGATATTTAGAGGTAACTTATATTACTTACAACCTAATGGGCGTGTAATTTAGAACTAGCCCTTAATTCTGGTCCTCATTTGAAACCTCCTGTCTCTGTCAATGAAATACTTCATCTAGTCAAAAGCCAGGCTACACCTTTGATGATTCTGTCTGAAGCTGAAATCTAGTTTATTGTTTGAATTGTTTGGCTTCCCTCCTGTGCACTACTTGAATCTATATATTCCCTATCAGCTTCTGTACCAGCACGCTGACCCAAGCCACCATCATCACCATCTACCAGCGTCAGGACTAACTGATCTAAGCCAACAGGTTATTGTGGATCACTCTGACCTTTTCCCTTCCCCCAACTGCTATGTCTTATACGTGAATCTACACACCCAGGTGACTTCATTACTTAAGTGTGACCACTTTCTTTTAGTTCCCTGAGAATGTGTTTGCTGCTTCCTACCTCCAGGCTTCTTTGTATTTTTCCTCTCTGTGCAGTGCTTTTCCCCCTATTCCTTTCAGGCATTTATTTCTTGTCCTTTGTCCATATCCTTTTTTTATGTTTGCCGAACCCTATCCCAAATTCTGCTTGGTTTAAGGGTTTGGATTATAAAATAATAATAATGATGATCATGATGGTGATGATGATGACAGGTAGCCAAGAGGTGAAGGAGATAGACTGCTGCTACATTGAGCTCTGTGTAAGTGATTTTGCATCCCACCCTTGTTGAGAATGACTTTGGGGGACCAGTGAGATAACATGTGTTCTGGCATTCAGAATTGCAAATACATCATGCACACACACATACAACAATAATAATAATAATAATAATAATAATAATAATAAATATATATTTATATATATTTTAAATCACAGGGGCTTAACAGTTAAAGGAACTGGCTGATTTTCCAGGACATTGAGTTTTATTCTCAGCACCCACTTAGCTCATGATTGCCTGTAACTACAGCTTCAGTACATCTGTGCTCTCATCTGGGTGTTGTGGGTACTGGGCATGCACAGTTCACAGACATACGTGTAGGCAAGACACCCATATATGTAGAATTTTCAGAAATTAAATTTAAAAAACATCAGAGATAAAATGGTAAATTAGTAAGAATTTATTTCTCACAGTTCTTTCTGGGTGATGGAAAAAATGCTCGTAATTTCATCTTGAGTGATGCCTGTCTTCCTGGCTTCTGTGTGGCCAGCTTCTCATTGTGACCTTGCACAGCTGTGTCTCTGCCTAGTAATGCTTAAGGAGGAAAGAATAAAAATGTGGGAGAGGCTTTTCTGTTTTAAAAGAGCCTGTAGGGTTAGAAGTCTGTTCATAGGACTTCATTTGACCCTGCTGACCTCCAAATAATCACATTGAGATTTAAGACTTAAGGATTTTAGAGGGGATACAATGTAATCCATTAACAACTAACCAAAGTCCCAGAAAGGATTAGAATTCCTATTACGTGACCTTATAATACCATCATCCTGTGCTTACTTAGAAAGCTTATCATGGGAGCACTTTCTCCATACACTCACTTATGTTGTATTGTATGTTTAAAAAAATGCTCTTGATATACCTAACTCATCAAATACCCAAGCTTGGTTACTTAGTGTATTGTTAACTACCTATTAACAATATGCCCATGGGCAGGGGACTGAGAGCTGTGATTCACAAGTACCTAGCATTGTACAAGTACACAGAGATGTTCTTACATGATCTGAGATTAAAGCTCAAGTTCTAGTTCCTAGTGTATGGGTACTTCTTGACATATTTCAAAAGTAGAAAAAAATCCTAAGTGAAACCATTATGAACTGCAGCCCCCTGCGCTAGTCATGGCTACAGTTAATGTATACTTGTCTGATGTGTGATTACTCCTCTCAGAGAGTAAAGTCCAGGAAGACTGGGCCTTGTTAGCTTGCTTTTATTTATTTATTTATTTATTTATTTATTTAATTATTTATTTATTTATTTATTTATTTATTTATTTATTTTTTACCATAGCAGCCTTTCTAGTAATGGCTAGAATGGGATGGTTGATCTCTCCTCTGTATGATGATGACTTAAACAAAAATTACCACTCAAATAGTAATTAATGGAACAAATCTGGCAAGACTCAGTGTAGCTGACCCATTCTTGTAAACTCCATTGAATTCCAGTTTTCAGAATTCTCATGTGCTTTCATTACATCTCAGAAAACCATTTTCACTGCAAGTAGAGATGGCATCAATTTAGAGTTGAGTTTTACTTGTCTTTATGATGTGTCGGATGCCAGAATAATTTGAACCAACAAGTAGCTTGAGGCCCAACTAGACGTGAAGCCTTCAGTGTCATTCCTGAAGCTGACAGAGGACAGGTCAAGTTGAACTGTTCTTAGGTCTGTGTGCTTTGTTCATGGAAACACGGGGGTGGGATGTGGGAGGCAGCTGTGGAACATCCCAGTCCAGTCACGCACTGAATCTCACTAATGTATGTCCATTTTAAGTATCCATTATGCTAATTAAAAAGCTACTAATTTTGCTGGAGAAAATGATTTTATCTATCATCATGCTAATTTGCAAAGAAGGCCGTCTGAGATTTATGAGGGTGAGTGTGTGTTCAGGAACATGATTTAAGCTCTTGTTCTGGTTAGTTCTAAAACGTGACCTTTGTGGGAGTATGTTAGTTGACCCCCCCACCCCCACAGAACAGAACTTTGTAGTTCCTGCTTATGAGGCCAAAATACACATAGGGTTTAACCTGCACAGTCATAGTACCATCTCATTCATGCTAGAGTATTAAAAGTCAATTAAAATGGCATTTTCCCAGTGCCTAGCACTTGCTTATGCAGCAGCTGCTCAAGCCCTGTGTGAAAGGTTGGACAGGCACAGAGAGGTCAGTGCACGCTCACCAACTCAGTGGCTAGTCTGAGATGGAAAGTAGATAGATTTCATTCTTAGGACATTAAAGGGAAATCCTAGTCTGTGTAATCAGCTGAAAAGAAAGCGAAATTGTCTTCTTTTTACTCCCACACCCGCTGTCTCCAGGGTATGTATTTGGGCCTCCATGCAGCATCGACCATGTTGTTAAAGACCTCGAGAAATTACAGGTGGGAGGAGACTCTCTTCTGACAGCTAGGACTGGCTCTGAGGCCTCAGCGATGGACTTCAGTATTTAACCTTCTGGCCCACTTAGAGATGTGCAGTGAATACTGATCACCAAGTGGATCGGGTAGTTCACAGCAGCCTCCTCTCCCCCAAAAGACTAATGAAAAGTAATGAGAAAGTTTCCAGAAGGTGAGACCCTAGGGCTATTGTACTGTTTCCTAAATCTGCTTGGGCACAAGATTTATCAGGAATGGGTGACTAATGACTCAGATTCTTGCATCTAGACCCAGAGCTATGAAGTCAGAATTTCTAGACATAATTCAGAAATCTGAACATTTTGTAAGTACTCTAGGCCAGTGGTTCTCAAGAAGGCCCTGGTGGGGGTGGGGGTGGAGGTGCCTCACTAAAACAGAGAAGAGAAAGGTAGAAAGCTGCTTCCCTCTCCTCTCCAGCTCCAATTCAACAAGTCTCTCTGTGGCCCTCCAGAACTTGCGTTCCCACCGTTGAGAATCATGGGTGTGTGCTATGAGTGTGTTCCTTAAGCACACACGTGAGTCAGTCATGTTGGTTCCTACTAAAGACGTAGGTTCTCGGTCTGGAGTTCCAAGAGACGTGAGCTGTCCTAGGTGTAGCAATAGGCTGCCAGGTGAAGAGCAGCATTTCGCCCGACACTGGGTTCGATGTGGAATCATCCTCAGAGGCAGCCTCCGGAGCCAGAATTTATGGTTAACAAAGCATTTCAACACCATTCTGTGCTGATTAATGTTGGAGAGGCTCCAGCCCTAGGTGTTTTGCATCAGGAAATTTATAGACACTGCATCGATATGAATGATGCGATGGATGTGAGTTGCAGAAAACTTGTGGCTACAAAATGAAAATACAACAGAGTGAGAGAAAATGCGTGCTGCTACTTACCTGATGAGAGGGATGCTAATTATTGTCCTCATCTTGTGATTCCAGACATAACAGAAGCAGCTTGGAGGAGGGGCTTCTTTTGACTCATGGTGCAGGTTTTCAAAGGCCATCATGGAGGCAAGGCAAAATGAGAACCCCGACCCAGAGCTCATCAGGAAGCAGAGAGCGCAACTTAAGCTCGGGCTGAACTATAACCCTCCAGGCCCATCTCCCCAAACTCATCAATTTCTTCCAGCTAGGCTGCCCTTAAAGGTTACAAATTCTCTTCAGGAGACATCTGTGGACCACTATTCAAACACAGCCTTTGGGGGTGTGTTACGTTCAAACCATAACAAAGGGTTGTCATCCAAAATATGGGAAAACTCGTACAGCTAAATAGAAAGAATAGCAGCAACTAGCCTGACCTTAAAGTGGGATAAAGACTTAAAAATCCCCACCCTATCTTTTTATATCTCCTCCCTTTTTTCTTCCTTCCCTCCCTCTCCAGTGCTTCCTTTCTGTTTGTTTTTCTGGCTGTGTGATTCTAAAGTTCTCCAACAGCTGGGAGAAAAATTGTTTAGAATGCTTCTTAAAAACATTTATTTAGGGAAGACATGCAAATAGCCAGAGAGCATATGAAAAAAACTATAATGTCACTGAACATCCGTGAAAGAAAAATTAAAACACAGTGAGGTGGTACTTCACATAACAGGATGAGAATTAAAAAAAAAAAAGAAAAGAAAAAGAAAAAGAAAGAAAGCAGGAAATGGTGGGAATATAGGGCAAAGCAAACAGTAGCACGCTGTTATTGGAATGCATATTGGTACAGCCTTTATGGTAATCAATATGGAAGTTTCTATAAAATGTATATGCTTGGCTTCCACATAATTCGTAATATCTGCTTTTGATATATACTCAAGAGATTAAGTCAGTATCTCATGGAGATATATGGACCTTTTCATTCATTACAACATTATTCATAAAAACCAACATAAACAAACAACCCAAGTGTCTGTCAACAGATGGGAGAAATTATGATGAAGACCAAAATGCAACAGTATTTGGTCTTTCAAAAGGAGATCTGGTGATTTGCAAAATTGTAGATGAACCCCAAAAGACACACAAGAAAAGGGATGTGTGACTGAAGTCATATATAAAAATATCTTAAAAAGTATGAATAGAGAACAAGGATTGGGGAGTTGGAACAAACTGGAACATGTCAGGCAAAGTGTACACAGGTATAGTAATGTGGGTGAATAAATCCAGAGATCTAATATGTAGCCTAACAGTTAAGGTTGACATACTGAGCATTTGTAAGAGAGTATGAGTGGTTACTGTGTGAGCTGGTTTGTTAAACTGCTCAACTGCAGTATCAGCACAATACTATAAATAGTGAAATCATATTCTGTACCTTAATCATATTCAATTTTTATTTAGAAGTAGAAAACTTGTAGACAAATACTTAGCATATGGCATACAGTATTGAGACAGTCTGTTCATTATTAACTTGTAAGGTTTATATGGCTCTTCTAAGGTATATTATTTTTTTATGGCAACAGCATTAGGCAGGCAGAGGAAGAATTCTTATTTCCATTTGGTAGTGAGACATAAAAAATTAGTATAGACAAATCAATCACCTATTCAAGGTCATGTGGCTAATATGTGACAGGTTTTTGAAAATCAAGTACTCTGTTTCAAACTTCAGTGTCATTTTCATTAAGAAACATGTAAACAGCTCTCCTTACCTAGTTATAAACAGAGCAAGCTGGAAATTGTGTTATGTGAGAGAACTGATCTTTCTAATCATATCTTTCTACATTGCTTTTCAGCCAGATCCTTCCAATTCCCCCAAAAGTGGCCTTCATCCTTACTACTATGTCATCCTTCCAAGATGCTCATTTTGAAATACAGTTAAAGCCAACAGCAGATGACACAAACAGCATTGTCCTGTAAGATGATAAGGGAGCCGAAGAGCTCCTGTCACCTGGTGACATCACAGTAGCCCTCAAAGGTCTTCGCATAGGACATTAGTCATATCTTTGTGAGAAAGCTGGTGCTGGACCTCTGGGACCAGCACAGTCACCAAAGTGCAGTACCTATACCTAAGTTTCATGTGTAATATTTGGGAGTGGTGAACAACAGCTGTGCTACTGGGATATGTGTTTAATATATTAATATATAATATTTGTTATGGTTATCTTTCAGTATGTTCCTACATACATACAAATAAGTACTGTCAAGTCAAAATCTATTCTGTAATGCACTAGCAGCAGCCTCATGAATCTTTTGTTTTGTTTTGCTGTCTGAGATTGGTTATCACTATGTAGCTTAGGCTGGCTTTGAGCTCTTTGTATTTTTGTTTCAGCCTCCTGAGTGCTGAGTTCACAGATATGCTCCACCATGTCCAGCTAACATCATGCATACATCTTATGTCAAAATTATGTTACGAATGTATGCCAAATGGCTGTCCTGTACCATTCAAGTTTGTGCAAGCACATTCTGTGATGTTTGCACAGGAAAATGGCCTATCCATGTATTTCTCAGAGCATATTTCCCTCACTACGCATCTCATGGTTGGATTCTGTGTTTCTAACATTTAGAATCTAGCTGTAAACCAGAAAGAGATCCCTGAACATTAAAGGAAGGAATAAGAAGACCAAAAGCAAAGTGTATGAACTTTTTCTATAAATTTTCAGCAATGAAGGAAGACCCTGGCTTCCTCTCTGTCTGGCGATGTGGACTTTTAAACAACTGCTAAATAACAGAAATTTCTATTCCTTCTTTACCTTCCATCTAAAGTGAGTAAAAATAGCATGCAGAGGTGTGCAAGTTGTACACTGTCTTACTGAGAAATATTGGTTTCTAGTATATAGTATGAAAACAAATTACAGTGTGTTAGAGAGAGAATTTTCTGGGAGAATTATCACGAAGTGAGGAAAAAAATGGCAAGAAGCAGTAGTTTCCTTTCAGAAAGGAAATGAGAAAGAACTGGGTGGCTCTGGGCTTAGGAAAGGGAGATGAATAAGGTAGTGGGATATGACAGTACATCAGAGACACTTTTACTTCCAGACCAGCCTGTCCTCTTGGGAGGTTTTTCAAAGGGCCTGGTTGAAGGCAAACCATGGCTCAGACCACAAGGACTTTGTATCCAAACTCTGGTAATCAAATATTTTATTACTATTGATCAGTGGGATGGGCAGTTTTACTGACCATTTATGAGGTTAAAAAAAAAGAGCCTGGTAAGTCTGTGTTGGTCTTTACACAAGGTGAAAAGGGGCAAACGAAAGTCTTAATCTAAGTCAGATGGGAAAGAACATTCATTTTCTGGGACACAAACAAGGGAGGGGGCACTTCTTAACCTTAGCTGTTCTCCTGGAGCTCAGGTCCCAACCAAAGTTCCACATTGTCAATGTTATATAAATATTACTATGTTGTTGACTGTTCTGTTTTGCTAGCTTATATATTTTTCCTAGACAATTTTAACTATGTGTAAAACACAAGAACTTCAGAATCTACTTTGTCTATATTATAACTATTATATCCATATAACATTTTCAAATTTCTTTCTTAATGTTTCAAATCCTTTAAAAGGATGCCATTTTTATATATCCTGATAACATACAAAGCTCTACTATTTCTTTCTTATTGAAGCCTATCTGGACACAGATTGCTCCCTGGTCCAGAGGCCTGTTAGTCGTTGGCATTTCTCAGTATTCACCAGTTACAAGGCAACCACTTACACCTCTTTTTTTTTCTTTTTTTAAAATTTATTTATATTTTATTCACTTTACATCCTGGTTGTAACCCCATCCCTCCTCCACTCCCAGTCCCATCTTTCTCTTTCTTCACCCCCCTCACCTATTCTTCAGAAAGGGGAAGCTCCCTTTCCCACCCACCCCAGCTCATCAAAACTGAGCATATCCTCTTCTCCTGTGGTGGGGTGGGTAGTACCGCCAGGGAAAAGTAATCAATAAGCTGGCAAGTGAGTCCACGTCCAAAGAAGTCCCCACTCTCCTTACTAAATGTCCCACGTGAAGCCCAAGCTGCCCATCTGCTACATCTTTGTAGGGGGGTCTAGGTCCAGTTCGTGCATGGTCCTTGGTTGATGCTTCAGTCTCAGCAAGCCCCTCTGGACCCTGGTTAGTGGATTCTGTTGGTCTTGTGGAGAGCCTCTCACTTCCAGGTCCTTTTCTCTTTCCTCCCACTTTTCCACAGGACTCCATACTTATCCCTCAATGTTTGAGTGTGAGTCTCAGCATCTGTTTTGAGGTGCTGCTGGGTAGAGTCTCTCAGAGGACAACTCTGACAGACTTCTGTTTACAACCTTAACAGAGTATCCTTCATAGTGTCAGGGGTTGGCACTCTACCATAGTGCCAACTAGGTCTTTGGATGGTCCAGGTATTAGTTGGACATTCCCTCAATCTCTGTTCTATCTTTATTTCTGCACATCTTGTAGGCAGGGTAAGTTTAGGGTCAAAGTTTTTGTGGGCGTGTAGTATCCCTCTGCTAGGAGACTAGTCCTAGTTAGAGGGTGTCTTCTTTGGTCTCTATGGCTTTTGCTACTAGGTGTCTTTGCTTGAATCCCCCCATATCATCAGAGGAGCCTACCCTGACTTATGTCTCCAGCTTGTCACAGAGATACTTCCACCCTTAGTTTCTCTTTCTCTACAGGCTTTCTATGCTCTTGCCCTCACTCTCCCCAGGACTGATCTCCTCCTTAACTCTTAACTGTCTACACTCCCTCTCCTACCTTTTTCCCTCTTTTCAACCACTACCTTTGTCTAGTCTGTCTTCCCTTCCAAATGAGATTTATGCATCCTCCCTTGAATCTTCCTTGTTATCTTCTTTAGGTCTGTGCCTCGTAGTATGGTTATCCTGTATTGTATGGCTAAAATCTACTTATAAGTGAGTACATGCCACTTGTGTCTTTCTGGGTCTGGGTTACCTCACTCAGGATGCTCTTTTCTAGTTCCATCCATTTGCCTGCAAATTTCACATAACAAGGACACTTGCTCAACTACGTTCATAGCAGCTTTATTTGTAAGAGCCAGAGTCTGGAAACAACCTAGATGTCCCTCAACCAAAAAAAGGATTAAGAAACTGCGGCACATTTACATAATGGAATGTTTCTTAACTATTAAAAACAAAGATGAGTCTTAACAAGCTATGGGCAGATGGCAATAGTAGAGAGCTCTCCCTTTCAGTGGACTAGAGGAAGAGGATGAGGCAGAAAAGGGACAGAGGGTGGGACTGGGGGAGTTGAGGGAGGGGGCTTCAATCAGGATATATAATGAATAAATTAAAAAGAAATCACTCATATTCTTTCATGACAAGAAAAGCTTGTCATGAAGGGCTTGAGAACCTGCCTTTACTAGATCCCTTCACCTCATTTTTAACAAATACTCAATTTGTGATTGGTTGAAAAAAAAAGCATTTTGAATAATAAAATTATTGTTGCTCCTCAAGAAAAGGCAAATACTTCATGTCTTCCATTGCAGAGTATTTTGGCCAAGCCATTCAATTTAAGTTTGTAAAAACTGCAGCAAGTGTCTGGAGAGTTCACTTTACAGTATTCTTCAGTCTATGTAAGTTAATTATTACAAGTAATCAGTAATAACATCTAATACTTGTTAAATGTTTGTAATATGCTAAGTATATATTATATGCTAAATATTTTAGATAAATCTTCTTTTTCATTTTCAAAGCACTTTTTTGTTGTTTTGTTTTTTGTTATTTGGCTTTTTGAGACAGGGTTTCTTTGTATAGCCTTGGCTATCCTGGACTTGTTTTGTAGATCAGTCTGGCCTTGAACTCACAGAGATCTGCCTGCCTCTGGCTCCCTAGTGCTGGTATTACAGGTGTGTGCCACCATGCCTGGCTTCAAATCAGTTAAAAAAAAATCTGGGCACAGGGGTGTTTTCTGAGACTGATACTCCAAGCAAGGACTATTCATGGAGATAACCTAGAACCCCTGCACAGATGTAGCCTATGACAGCTCAGTCTCCAAGTGAGTTCCCTAATAATGGGAACAGGGCCTGTCTCTGATATGAACTCAGTGGCCTGTTCTTTGATCACCTCCCTCTGAGGGGGATGTAGCCTTACCAGGCAACAGAAGAAGACAATGCAGCCAGTCTTGTTGAGAACTGATAGACTAGGACCAGTTGGAAGAGGAGGAAGACCTTCCCTATTAGTGGATTTGGAGAGGGGCATGGGAGGAGATGAGGGAACGAGGGTGGGGTTGGGAGGGAATGAGGAAGGGGGCTACAGCTGAGATACAAAGTGAATAAACTAATTAATAAAACTATAAATAAAATTAAAAAAAGTTAATTCTAGGTTGGTTTTGAATTGTTTGGGGTAATTTATGTGCAAATACAAATTAGGATAAAACTCCTATTATATCATGAACAGACCTGGGACATAAAAATGTATTCTGAGCTGCGCATGGGGCTGAGCACTCTGTAATCCCAGCTGTTTAGGAGGTTGAGGTAGGATGTCCATGAGTTCAAAGTCAGTCTGGGAAATGTAATGAGACTTCATCTCAGAAATAAAGTATATATGTCACCGGTATCTTTGTTTCTTGTAGTTAATTTGTATATTATTGCTGAAATATATAAATTATACAAATGTAGTGTGGTAAATGGAATCTGGACCACAATTATTGTTTACTTTGTCCCATAATTGTAACAGTTTATAATGAGTTTTCCTTTGGTTGTAAAAATAAATATTTTTGTAGATAAAAAAATATAAAGGAGGAAGTCCATTTGCATTGGTTGGAATTTACATAGAATAACGTCACCTCTGTGAGTCAAAGAAAATGGTGACTGAAAGTGATATGAGCTAAAATTATTAAGTGTAAACCAGGGACCAATCATTTGTCATAGTATTTGTTTGTCTTAGCAAGATGGCAAACTGTAGGGAAGAGGAGCAGAGGCATCCCAGGGATGCCAGACAAGCACTGCTTGTCCCTTTGGCTTCTTTCCAGTAAGGTGGGCTTCCATTTGCCACTCATTTTCTCAACAACACTAGCTAGTTGGGTAGATAAAGTAATTGAACAAAAATGGAGCCACTCTACATTCCACAGACTTCCCCTCCCCCAAAGCCAATGATCTCTAAAATCTCCATGGACCTGTTGGGTCATGAGGACTGAGGTGGGACTTGAAACTTGACACTTTCTCTTTTCCTTTCTGCCTTCCTGATGTCTTTGTGTGCTTGACACAGGTGGGGTTTGAGAAAGGATGAAGGAAGAATCCACTGGAAAAGAGCTTCTCTTTGTCCTTTATTGTCCCAAAGGCAGAACCAGAACCTTAATTCTAGTTTTAAATACAAGTCAACTCACTTAGATTGGGGAAAGGAGCTGCCGTTATAGAATAAGCAAAACTGCAATCATCATATCCAGAATATAAGTTGCGTTTTATCTTCTTAGTTTAAAATTTGTTTAAGATAAGATAATGTTGGTCATCAGAATGAACTCAGATAATTATTAGAGGTTTTTATTTTAAAGAAGTTCTCTACACTGGCCATAGTTCAGCACATGGGAAATACCTGAGTGAAAATAACAAAAGTCCTTATGTTTTCTGGAGCCTAACACTAATGATAAATATAATAAAAGCATAATATGATTTCAAGAAGCCTTAAGTGCTCTGACAGGAAATAAAGCAAGATAAAGCATAACAATTATGATAGATAATCAATAAAAGCATAATATGATTTCAAGTACCCTTAAGCTCTCTGAACAGAAGCAAACAAAGTTAAAAATAAAAATTGATGTGTGAGTGCATGCATGTGCGTTTACATGAGTATGTACTTGTGTGTTTGCACTATGTGTGAGTGTCCAAGCTTATATGAACCACTTTTCGATTTCTTATCAAGTGAAGCCAAAGGACAGATTCCTATGAAATGAGAGAGCAAGATGTGCAACACTTTGGGGAAAGGGCTGTCCAAGTAAAGAAAAATAGATCATGTACAAAGCTTTGACAGGAGCTGGCTTGGCAGGTAGCCAGTGTGGCTAAAGTAAAGCTGGGTTATGAGTGAAGGGAAGAATTAAGTCACAAAGGGATCTTGCAAGATTCATGTATACAATGTAGCAAGTACTGGGTTAGGATTTTCCATTTTATATTATTATTGGTATCCAGTGAAGAGTTGTCATAGAAGAATAACATATACAAATGTAATTTGTAATAGTAGCTTACTGGCAGGAAAAAAATGAACTGGATAAAAATTTGCATCACATGATAAGAGGGAAACTCTAGAAATGGTAGCGATGGGGGATAAATGAAAAATACTTGGTTAAGCCCGGAATGTTGACACATTCCTCTAATTCCAACACTGGAAAAACTGAGGTAAGAAGATTGTGAGTTCAAGGCCATCCTGGGCTAGATAAGGAGGCTCTGTTTCAAAAAATTAAATCAATAAAAAACTTTTATTTTCTATTTTCTTCTATACATTGAAAAGACAATTGACTGCTGAAAGCAAGTATAGTTTTTCTTAGCGTAGGACATATGTATAAACAGAAATAAAATGAATATCAAATATGGCAGGGAGAGAGGGAGAGAGTATTACATTATCAGACCATATATCAGTAGTTCTCAACCTTTCTAATGCTGCGACCCTTTAATATGGTTCCTCATATTTTTGTGACCCCTAGCCTTAAAATTATTTTTGATGCTACTTTATAACTGTAATTTTGCTACTCTAATGAATCATAATGCAGGTATCTGATCTGCAGAATATCTGCTACATGAACCCTGTAAAAGAATTATTCGACTCCAAAAGGATCACAGTTGAGAAGAACTTTTGCCAAATGATAAAGCATTTAAATATTTGAAGTGATAATTTGTAGAGGTATGCTATAAAACAATAGGAACCATTAATAAAACAAAAGCTCATGGCTGATAAATCAACAAAGGAGAGAAAAATAAAACCATATACACTTAACAAATCTAAAAGAAGAGAGAGAAAGAAAGGTGAACAAATAGCAGACGAGGGAAATTAGAAACAACAAGTAACGGTGTGATAGAATTAAAAACAGCCACATTGAGAGCCGTCGAATGTAACTATGAACTTGCTTAACAAAGAAGAGAGCTATAAAACAGATGAAAGGATAAAAGACCCTATTATGTTTGACTTATTAAAAAAAAAAAAGCTCTTAACTTTACATATAAGGGCACAAAGGGGTTGAAAGGAAAGTTGTAGAAAAGAAGACACAATAGCACCAACGAAAAGAAGTTTGGGTTGGCTACATCACTTCAGATACAATAGACTGCAGGGCAAGGAATATTAAAAGACATAGAGATGATGATGATGATGATGATGATGATGATGATGATGATGATGATGATGATTATGATGATGATGGTTCTGAGGTAAGATCTTGTGTGATCTGGGCTAACTTCAAACTCAGTACACAGTTGAGTTCTTTGTATTGAGGGCTAGCGAGACAGCTCATTGATAAGAACAATTGCTTCAAAAGCCTCAGATTCTGTTCTTAGCATGTACACTCACCTTTCGGCTCACAGCATTGCTTGTTCTATTTCTATGGAATATGGTGCCCTCTACTAGCTTGCATATGGCGCGCACACACACAGAGGCGAAACATACATATAAAATAAAAATAAGTATAAAAATTTCATTATCATTTTTGTAAGTTGTTGACTGGTTACATTTCACTAATAATATTCCACTTACGTTCATGATAGATAATATTGTATGTAATTTTTTTCTTTAAAATTTAAACTAATTAATTTATTTTCACTTTACATCCCAATCATAGCCCCATCCCTCCCTCATCCTGCTATCCCCCCTCCCATCCCTATCAGAAAAAGGAAGACCTCCTCTCTTATCAACCCACCCCAGCATATCAAATCACATCCAGACTGAGCACATCCTCTTACACTGAGACAGGGCAATGATGTCATTTTGGTATCAGATACTGATCATCTCAGAGACTAAAAAAAAAAAAAAAATGTCTTCTTCGTCAATTTTCTGGAAGATTCAGTAAATAAAATATATTGTTCTTTTCTTGTATGTATAGTAAAATTCATCAGTGAGAATATCTTTGAATAGAATTGTGTTTGTGAAAAGTTGCAAGCTACAACTTCTTTCCTGAAGTGAATTTAAGACCTTGGGTTATCAATCTCATGAAGTTCTGATCTCCAGCCTGTACACCTAGAGTTCTGGGATAATAGGCATGTGTCTTCCTGCTTACTTTACCTTGTGCTGGTTAAGGAATATAGGGATTTTTGCATTCTGGGCAAGTACTCTACCAACATGGCCACACCTCTAGTCTCAAGTATACTTTATGATGCTAATAGCATTAATTAAATGGTAACAGAAAGAGATGGGAAATTCTTCAATATTTGAAAACTGAGCAACATGCCCCTAAACAGGGAGGAGGAAGAGAAGAGGAGCAGAAAGAGGAGGAGGAGGAAAAGGAAGAAGAGGAGGTGAATTAGGAGGGGGAGCAAGAAGAGAAAAGTGTATTGAACTGAATAAAAATGATGGTAGGTACTACTGTGATTAACAGGGACATTTTTGGCACAAAATTTATATATGAAAAAATGTAAATTTATGACTTCAAGAATAAATAAAAGACAAAATAAGTTTTTAAATGGGGAAAAAAATAAAAAATAAATGAATTAAAAATTATAAAAATGAGCAGTATTCCAAAGCAGGTTTTTGAAATGTAAGCAAAACAGAGCATTTGATACACTTCAAACCACACACACCAGGACTAAAAGGGGGAACAATACACCCAGCAGGAACACAAGTTTAATGAACTATGTCTACAGATCTAACTTTATGTTAATACAGCTGATAATTTGAATAAGATGTTCAAATTTCTTGAATGATACCAACTAACACAGATTAGTCAGGAAAATACAGAAAACCTGAGCTCATAGAAATTCATTTTTGAGAAGAAGTTGCAGTTTGTAACTTTACTCAGGGAAAGTTTCATTCCCAGATGCTTTCATTAATGTGTTTTACCATACACTTAAAAAATTATCATATAATTTCTCCATTAGCCCTTCTAGAAAGTGGCTGAGGAAGGAATTATTTTCTTATTCTCTAAGATGCTTTTTATCTGGTGCCAAAATTAGACATAAAAGAAGAAAATTATAAGCCAATATTATCCATCATGTAAATGAATGGAAATATTCTCAGCAGAGTTTTAGCTGATAAACTAAACTTATAAAAATGACAACACATCATGGCCATGTAGTATTTAGGAGAAAAATCATTTTTTTTTTCAGACGATTGGTCAGTTGGGGCTGTTTTAACAAAATACTGTAGAGTGAATACCAAAAACAAGGAAAATATATTTCTGATAGTCCTTTACAATGCATAATCCAAGGTCAAAACTGGGAAGAATTTAGATTTCTGCTGAGGGTATTTTATTTATTCATCTATCTATTTGTCTATATCTATCTATCTATCTATCTATCTATCTATCTATCTATCCATCCATCTATCATCTATCTATCTGTTTGTCTATCCATCCATCTATCATCTATCTATCTATCTATCTATCTATCTATCTATCTATCTATCTATCTATCTTAAGAGTTTATGAACAGAAAATTGATAGTATGAATTGCCAACACCTTATGCAGAGTTCTCAAGTGGAGGGAAGATGATTCTTATCACAGCAGCAAAGAATTTAGTACAGTTCTATTCTCATTCTAGTGTCACGTGGAAGGTCAAACCATGACTAGCAGAACAAATTCCTCAGGCATTTGTGAGGTATAGTATGAGCTTGCCCCACTGTATAGAAGTGGTTTTCAATCTGGGGGTCATGACAACTTTAGGGGGCACATATCAGATATCCTATACATCATATATTTACATCATGATTCATAACAGTCACAAAATTACAGTTACGAGGTAACAATAAAAAAAAATTTTATGGTTGGGGGTCACCACAACATGAGAAACTGTATTAAAGGGTCACAGCATTAAGAAGGTTGAGAACCACTGTTCCAAAGCATCTTCTATTTCAGGAAATGTCAACCACTTCTCAAGAGTGTTTTATAGCATATGTTCTCTTCTGGATAGCAAGATAAGATTTTAAATTCAGGTCATTATGTTAAGTGAAATAAGCCAGGCATAGGCATGGTTGCACTCATATGTGGACTCATAAAATGCTGGTTTCATGGAAGATGAAATTAGAAAAGCAGTTTCCAAAGGCTGAGGAGAGGAAGGGGAAAAGAGAGTTTGGGGAAAGGTTATAGAATATGTTAGGACCAAGAAGTTCTGGAATGCTACTGTTTAACAAAGTGACTATAGACAATGTATTGTTATTTTTAATCTAAAAGAAAGGATTTTAGATGTTTAACCAAAGGAAAATAATACATATTTGAGGAGATAAATAGGCTTGGCATATTGTAAACATAATATACTATACATATTGTGAGCATTATACATTGTAAATTTATTTCAACATCTCATTGTACCTTATTAATATGTAAAGTTTTCAGTTCCAGGGAGTGTCCAGTCTTTGACACTGGGAAACAACATTGTTACCTACAAAGTTCATGGTCAAGAACTGTGCAATGCAATTGAGTTACAAAAACAATCATAAAAACTTTATAGTGTGTGAAGTTTAGAATTTTGGTCCTGGCTGCCTCTGCATCTGGACTGTGTATTGGACATGCCTGACTCAATTTGAAATTGGGACCTTGGGAACAGATACTGGTACAATACCCTTGAGCAGTGCATGCCATTGGCTGAAGGTGAAGCTGTTTATGAAGTATTTCCCTCTACAGTGAGGCAAGCTTATGCTACAGCCCACAACTGCCTGAGGAATTTGCTCTGCTAAGCACCTAGTTCCATCTCGTCATGGTTTGGCCTTCCATGTGACTAGAATGAAAA
Organism: Psammomys obesus; assembly: GCF_907164565.1. Classification (NCBI taxonomy): domain Eukaryota; kingdom Metazoa; phylum Chordata; class Mammalia; order Rodentia; family Muridae; genus Psammomys; species Psammomys obesus. Next base: position 31,504,268 of record NW_026585797.1, on the reverse strand, counting down.
AAGAGCTGCACCAGTTTCTTTGCTGCTGTATGATGAGCATCTTTTCTCCACTTGAGAACTCAGCATAATGCCTTGATCATCCATATTCCCACCAATGTTCTGATCACACGGTCATATATAATTGTCTCTTTCTAAACTCTAAGCAAGACCACTTTAATGTCTATATGCTAACAGCGCCTTTATCGTACCATTAGCTTTTTCTATACTGTATCTCAGAACTCCTGTCCTTAAAAATTTATCCCTGGGTGCCTAGCCTCTAATCACAAACTTCAGAACATCTATCCTCTAAGCGTGAACTTCAATGCCTGGGATCTAAGCATTACCCAGCTGCAGAGCCGTCTTTGTGTTTTCATGGCTATCATGACAATGTTCCATTTCAGCTTACCAAATCTCTTACCCGAGGCTACTAACCACCATAGACTTTGTGACTCTGCAATATTAAACATATTCATTTTCTTATAGTACTATAGACTGGAAGGTCCAGGGTAAAGGCTGTTGTAGGTTTGGTTCCTGGTAACATCTCTGGTTCTGGTTCTGGATTGTAGATGGCTGCCTTCTTGCTACCTGGGAGGGAAGGAGGGAAAGAAGGAGAGAGACAGAGAGAGAGAGAGAGAGACAGACAGACAGACAGAGAGAGAATGAGATGAATTAATTTATTCACTTTACATCCTGATCATAGCCCTTTCCCTCTTCTCCTCTCGGTCCCACTCACCCTCCCTCTTCCCCTATCCTTCCTCCCCTATACCTCAGAAAAGAGGAGCTCTCCCTTACCAACCTATGCCAACTCATCAATTTGCATCAGGACTGGGCACAATCCTTTTCCCCTGTGGCCTGCCACGCAGCCCTGCCAGGGGGAAGTGATAAAAAAAGCAGGCAGCAGAGTTCATATCACAGCCCCTGCTCCACTTACCAGGAGACCCACATGAATCCTGACATGACCATCCACATAGATGACTCCACATCTATGTGAGGGCCCTAGGTACAGTCCATGATTGGTTCTTGGTTGGTGTGTCAGTATCCACAAGCCCCTCTGGACCCTGGTTATTTGGCCCTGTTGGTCTTCTTACGGAGCTCCTGTCACCTCCAGGTCCCTCTATTTTTCCCCAACTTTTCCATCAGACTCCTTAGGCTTTGCCCAATGTTTTGCTGTTAGTCTCAGCAACTGTTTCGATCCATTGCTGGGTGGAGCTTCTCAGAGGACAGCTATGCTAGGATCCAGTCTGCATGCAAAGCAGAGTATCATTGATAATGTCAGGTTGGCTCTCTCTCATGGGGTGGATCTCAGGTTGGGCCAGACATTGTTTGGACATTCCCTCAATCTCTGCTCTCTCACATCTTGTAAGCAGGGTAAATTTTGGGTTGAAGATTTTGAGGGTGTCAGGGAACAGATCTTGTAGGGCTTTGTCACTAATAACAGAATGGCCAATTGAGTAAGTTTTAATGAAAAGAAGTTTATTTTGGCCCACAGTGCTGGAGGTCTAAGGTCAAGGAGCCCACACTGGTGGTGGCCTTTCCCTTCTGCAGTCCTGAGGCTGGTGTAGGCCATCTCCTGGTGACACAGGAAATGCACCTGTATGAAAGGTTGAACCAATCACACATACTAGAGAACTGTTTTACCACTGAGAGGCACCTAGGCCTCTTCTTCTTATAAAACCACCAGGATTTAATCATGGGTGCTCCATCCTGATGACCTCATTTAATTGCAGCTATCTCCCAGAACCCCACCTCTAAATGCCATGATGAGATTATATTTCTAGCCTTTTAATTCTTCCTACAGGATATCAAGCTCTGACAGCAGTTTTAAAAGGTACAAATCATGTTCAAAGTACAGCATCTTAATGTAACTTTATTCTCTATGTTTTGTGTTTAACAGAAGTAGATATGCTTTTTATCACCAATCTATCTGACCAATTGTAGAAAACAAGAATAAAATGGACCAGTCTAGCCTGGCATGGTAACTTATGTAAGCACAGCTCTTGGGCTCTTGATGCAGGAGGATTGCTGTTAGTTAAAAAGCAGATTAGAATACATATTGGAAAATTTTCTCAAAAAAAAATAAATAAAAGGAGGGATTTTCTTCTATTTTAGAAAAATATCAAGAACTATATTTGTAAAATGATTGTGTTTGTAATTTTAAATTGATAAGGTTTAGATATGCTTTTAAAATAAAGAAGCTACATAAAGGCTTCCATGATTTTGTGAAACATACTTAGTAAATTTGACGGTTTAGTTTGCTTTGTCTGCTTCTGTTTTATTCCCTCAAAATTGGGTAAGGCAGTTGGTTAGTTGATAAGCTTGCTGAAGACCTTAGTCGCTGCTTAAATATTCTTCAGTTATTTTTAGTTCTTCTCATGTAAGATACCAGGCAGTCAAGTCCTTCTACTTCACTCCTGCAGAGAGCATGTGTGTCTGTGCCTAGAAAGAAGGTGTTATTTCAAATTAACTCTGCATGGTAAAGTTTTTTGAACATGAAAATAAAGCAAAATTTGAATCTTCAGCTTTCTTGGGTGTGTACTCTTGAAGGAAGGAGGGAAACAAAGTTTCTTGATCACCAACCAAGATCCTATAATCTTACTTTCTAAGGTCCTAGGGAACTTCCCATTCTTCAGCCCTGAATCACTAGAGACAGAACAGACTTTTTATTTCCCATGTCCAGCATCACCTAAGTTACAACTTATAGATGCAATAGATCTGATGGTTTAATTAAAATGATTGGTGTGTGAGTGTTTTTTAATTCTCCTCTTTAGCCTGCCTTGCAGCCTTGGCTAGGTCATCCTTGTCTTGTTTGGTTTAAGTTGGATAGAGAAAAATGGTTCTTCAGGAGGAAAAAAAAAAAAGGTAATTTTAGGGAAAGGTGAAAAATGAAGAAGCAGAGATTCCATAAGGGCTAATACCACCCTATTCTGGTGGTATTTGATGCCTTCACTTTGCAGCTGGTCAATGTATCTGTCAATACCCAAGACCCTTAAGTGTGAGGGGCTGATGTGGGTGGTGTTTGGGTTGAAGCAGGAAGAAAAGGTAAAAGAGTAAGCTTTTCCTTTTCCATCTTGCTTAATCTCTAAGCCGTATCTTTATCATATCCTGATTCCCAAGTGTGCCAGGAACAAGAAGCTAATATGTCTGCCCGATTAACTATTGATAGGTGAAGTTGTTTTTCTGTCAGAGAAATATTTAGCTGAGAAGAGCAAGGCAGGTAGAGAGGCAAGAACTAAGGACAGCTGGAGAATGAGACACGACTCTGACTCAGGTCTGCTCTTTACTCCATTTATCTGTGAGCTTGGTTGGAACAAAGGTGAAAACAAGGCTCCTGATGTCTTGGAGTCTGCGTTTATGCTGTGAGAGGCATTCGTTGTCGACTTTAAGGTCTTATTTGACATTTCCTTCCTTAGGACATTTTTTACCTTAGTCTAGTTCTGTATTATTTGTTCACATTTTTTTTCCTGCCAATTGTTTACATTCTTATACCCTCTGAAGTTTAATCTCACCATTTTTGTATTTTGCTTTATGTAATTCACTAAGGTTGATACTCCTCAGTATTTTTTTGTGCAACATTTAAAAGATGAAGAGCTGAGGGGGTTTAGTTCTCAGCATTACTCCTCTAATTTGTAGTACTGTAGAGCTCAGGACTCATTTTCTCTAGCTGATCCCTCCTAAGCTAAGAACTTAGCCATTCTGTGGGTTAGGGAGACATGGTGCTCCAAGTCCTCGCCCAGCCACCATCTCTCCCACTGGACATTTTTTTTTTTTTTTTTTTTTTTTTTTTTTTTTTTTTTTTTTTTTTTGTAGGTTACAGCTCATGACATATCTAGTAACTAGTTGGACAAAGGCCTGAATGACTTTGAGTGAGGTTCCAGCTGACAAAAAAAGACCTCTTTTGGGCGCGAGCAGTCCCTGCTGTAGCGCAGTTCAGCCGGGCTGCGCACACTCGCAGACCGCAGGCCGTGGGAGACCGTGGAGGTCACGGCGCGGAGGCGGGGCGGGGGCCAGCATGGCAGCCTCCTTGGGGTTCCGAGGAGCAGCCTCCGGCCTCTGGTACTGGAGCAGCCGGCGGCGGCCCGTGGCCCGCCTTGCAGCGGTGTGTTCTAGGTCAATGGCTTCTAAGACTCCAGTTGGATTCATTGGACTGGGAAACATGGGAAATCCAATGGCGAAAAATCTCATGAAACATGGCTATCCACTCATTCTCTATGATGTGTTCCCTGATGCATGAAAAAAGTTTAAAGAGGCTGGTGAACAGGTAGCGTCTTCCCCAGCAGACGTAGCTGAAAAGGCTGACAGGATTATCACAATGCTGCCCACCAGTATGCATTCAGTAGAAGTTTATTCTGAGGCAATTGGGATTCTTAAAAAAGTGAAGAAAGGCTCATTATTAATAGATTCCAGTACTATTGATCCTTCAGTTTCAAAAGAATTGGCAAAAGAAGTTGAGAAAATGGGAGCTGTTTTCATGGATGCCCCTGTTTCTGGTGGTGTAGGAGCTGCTCGGTCTGGAAACCTTACGTTCATGGTGGGAGGAGTCGAAGACAAGTTTGCTGCTGCCCAGGAGCTGCTGAGGTGCATGGGCTCCAATGTGGTGTACTGTGGAGCTGTTGGGAGTGGACAGTCCGCAAAGATCTGCAACAACATGCTTTTGGCTATAAGTATGATTGGAACTGCTGAAGCTATGAATCTTGGAATCAGGTCAGGGCTTGACCCAAAACTGTTGGCTAAAATCCTGAATATGAGCTCAGGGAGGTGTTGGTCCAGTGACACTTACAATCCTGTCCTTGGAGTTATGGATGGAGTCCCCTCATCTAATAACTACCAAGGTGGATTTGGAACAACACTCATGGCTAAGGATATGGGATTGGCTCAGGACACCGCCACCAACACCAAGAGCCCAATTCTTCTAGGAAGCCTGGCTCATCAGGTATACAGGATGATGTGTGCAAAGGGCTATGCAAAAAAAGACTTCTCATCCGTCTTCCAGTATCTGCGGGAGGAGGAGACCTTCTGACTGTGCCCTCTGGACATGGACACTGTTGGGAACCAAACTCTGTCCTGAGCTTCCCACCAGCTCAGTCTAAAGTAATGGGTTTAATCAAAGGTCGTCTGTCTGCTTTTGATTGTCTACATTACAGTAATTCCTGGGAATTTTCACCCATTTTAACATGCTGCTGCTTTCATCTGTTTAGCAAACGCACCCGATGGTTTCCACTAACTAGCTCAGTTGACTTTTTTAAAAGTTTGATCCTTGAGCACCTTCAACAAAATTGAACACTCTGATCAGGATATTTTATTTACTCCACTTTGCAAATAAAACCAAATATTTTGTCAACAAGATGGAACCCATGGTTAAAAAAAAAAAAAAAAAAGAAATAAAACAGTTGTGAAGACAAATTAGAGGGAAATTTGTCCTGTTAACCACATGCTATTATTCCTTCATTCTGGGTTACTGACTTACTGTCCAGGGGTCAACAGCTTGTTGACATCTGTCTTCCTGTTTGATTGTTAGCAGTTTCTTTGTGTGCCCCTCCTGTTACAGCCTCCACACTCAGCCGGCTTGTTCCATATTTTCGCTTCCTGTATATTCTTACTACATGTTTTTGACTCCAGAAGAATGATACCTTTAGACTGTTTCAGAGCCAATGGTGATATTTCCTTTAGATAATTATTACATTATTCTAACTATAGTCATATTATTTTGGATTTAAATAAATTTCTATCCTGACAAAAAAGACCTCTTTTGGTTTGGTTCTAATGAGCTCCAAGCAGTGCCCATCTCTGGACAGAATGAATGGAGGACACCTACGTGGACAGAGGGGCTTGGGACACATGAGTACAAAGGAAGAATCTGAAGCTTTGTGTCAGTTGAGGGAGGAGTTGGGGAATGAGAAAAAGGAAGCTTGAGAGACACAGTGGAGCTAGTAATATCATGGTTACTAGGCAGAGGACTGCTCTCTTTGTCCAGCTATGAGGTATATGCTATAGCTGTTGAGAGAGAAGCCAGCAGGATGTATCCCCTTGTCCTTGGCAGCTCCAAAAGACCTAAAAATTGCAGAATATAATATAACCTTATTAATTCCACAAAGTTATTCTCATTATGTTAAGGATGAGACAGAAGTTCAGAGAAATGACCTGACCTGACTGTGTCTTACAAAACCCCCAAGTAGTTGATTCTAATGAGCAGAAATAAGGAAAAATCATAATTCAGGTAGAATAATGTGGGATTGTTTCTATCATAATTCTTTTTCTAGTTATATTCCAAGGTATCTCTCAGACATTTCTGTCTCTTTCTTTAAATTTATCACCACTTTCTTTTTTCTCATTAATTGATACTACAATATTATTACTTCAACATTTTGAAGATTTGTCTTGATAAATTGAGATTTTTTTATGTTTACACCATTTATAAAAGAAAGTAGCTTGGTATTCAATCAGGGTGACACTTACTGTTGGTTGGGAGTATAAAAAGGTGTAGGGTTCTTTGGGTTCCTATTTTCTAATTCTGTAGCTAAATGCCAGTTCTGACATGTGGCCTTCTTTGCTTCTTTCTGATTTGCTTCCACTCCTCACCATTGACATAGAGTTTGAGTTCATCTCACAGCTTTTGCCTTCATGGTTGATTTAGTACAATGATCTGCTTCTTTGCCAGAGACAAAATTGGAGTTCTGGGGCTTATGCTAAGCTTGATTTCATGCACACTTGTTGTGTGTTGAGTTGTGTAACCTAACTGTATACATTCTCTGTATGATCAGATAGTAGCTGGAGTTCTCTTGGCACAGGAAACTCTAAGGCTTTGGTGATTTGTCTAATCATATAATGTTCTGGTACCATACATCTTCACTTTTGGTTTAACTGTGTGATTCTTTTGACAACGACTACAATCTTGGCATGGACTGTCCAATTCTTTCCTAACATGCCTTGCCATGCCACCAGATGGACTGTCCTTGAGGAAACATGGCCATCCCAGACAGCCATTTCCTGCCTGTCCACCCTTCTACATATGGCAAGTAGGATTTAACTATGTGAGCTTATAGCTGACGCTGTGTGTGGGTGGAGAAAAAAAAAACTTCACACCACATAATTCTTCAATCCTCTGTCTCCTCTTTACATTTCATAATGTCTCATTCATGAGGCAGAACTACAGAATCACAAGCACATAGAAAATGAGCATCCACAGACACAGACTAGACTTAGGATACTGACATACTCCTCTTCACTGAATTTTTCCCAAATATACTTTTGTATATGTTTGTGTGTTTATCTATGGATGTGTATGTGTAGCGTGAATGTGTGTGCAGAGAAAAGGTCAATACCACCTTGCTTTTTAAAACAGTATGTGTGTGTGTGTGTGTGTGTTTGTGTTTGTATAAGTGTATACCTTGTGTGTATATATAGGTGGCCTTAGAGTCCTGTCAGATTTCCCTGCAGCTGGCATTGCAGGCAAAGAATTGTCTGATATGAGTCTTAGGAACTCTAAGGTCCTCTGGAAGGTCAAGAAGAGCTCTTAACCTCTTAAACTCTGTGTCATGTCTCATGCATGGCACCGGCTTTCACATGCATGCTGGGAATCCAAATTCAGAGCCTCACTTTTGTGCAAAAGACATTTACCCATTGAGCCAGCTCTGAAGGCCCTCTAGGGACTTTAAAAAGCTATTTTCAAAAGGGACTATTTGGCTATTATGGAGCAGAAAGGATGTGAATATAAACAAATGTTTGACAAGGCCACTATGAAAAGCATTACTGTGTACAAATTATGAATTTAAATTTAGATGATAATGAGGAAGAAATTTTCCATTCATATCTAGAAGAGGGTCCAAGACATTCAAAGATCCGTCTGAAAAAGACAGAATCCTGGGCTCCTCCCTCTGAGCAGATGACAACACTTAAGGATTTGGGGCGCTTCCTTTTGTGGTGAATAATGGCTCCCAAAGCCTTTAGGATTGTTTGACTCCTGCCTTACCTGGAATAGCATTTCTAAACCACCCATGACAGCAGGTTTTTACAGGCTCCTGTCCTATACTGTCACGTAGGGCCTCACATTTGGAAGGCATCATTCTCTGTTCTGCTGTCACAGTTATGAAATTCCTGTTATTAAATAATGGGTTTTAAACTTTGCTTTCTGCAGTTTGTGACTCCAACCTTATTCCCCAGCTGTTTGCCCCAGAATAACTTGATCCACCAATGCATATTGTATTTCTATTGCATTAGTTCCTGAGGGCTAGCCCTCCTGGAAGCAGCATTCTAGAAACCATCCCATTAATTCTCAGGCAGTTTGTACAACTGGAGAGCTACGATATCAAGTGTTTGTACATCTTTCTTTGGTGAAAGAGTTAAAACAGAAATCTTGGCATTCAAGTGCGTGTGTGTTTGTGGGAAGATGGCTACAAATGCTTTATGTGGAATACATTAGGATTTTTCTTATTGCCAAGGTAAACATTTGGAAATAAGCCGAAATTGTTCAATAGAGAATTCTCACATGTTTTTTTATTTCTAGCTTGGTTTACTTGTTACATCTTTGTTTATTTACATTTACTTTTTTTTTTGCCATAAATTCAACCAAGTATTTCGTCTCTGTTAATTTAAAGACCTGTGAAAAGACAAACAGAATTGTTTTGAAAGAGGACCACCGCCTGGAAAGTCAGAAACAATGATTTCTGTAAGTCTTTAAGAAGGGCCCTTGACAGTCCTGCAGGCAGGCTCAGTGTGTTGGTTTTATTCCAAACTAGACTCTAGAGAGGAAAGAACTCCCTTTTCTAGGTGGCTCCATCGCAGCTGTGAGCCTGGCTCCGGAAGGCACTGGACTAAGGGCAGCATGTGTGTGTGTGTGTGTGTGTGTGTGTGTGTGTGTGTTTGTGTGTGTGTGTTGCTGTGAAAATGAAGATAATTAGTATTAGCTGCTTTAAGACTGCAGTATTACATGTTAATCTGAGCAAGTAACTGTAGAGTTTTTTTTTTAATTTTTTATTAATTACACTTTATTCATTTCGTATCCCCCCATAAGCCCCTCCCTCCTCCCCTCCCGACCCCACCCTGAAGGTGCATGCATGCCACTCTTTCTGCATGCATGTCACTCCCCAAGTCCACTGATAGGGGAGGTTCTCCTCTCCTTTCTGATCTTAGTCTATCAGTTCTCATCAAAAGTGGCTGCATTGTCCTCTACCATGGCCTGGTAAGGCTGCTCCCCCCTCAGGGGGAGGTGATCAACAAGCAGGCCAATCAGATTATGTCAGAGGTAGTCCCTCTTCCCATTACTATGTAACCCACTTGGACACTGAACTGCCATGGGCTACATCTGTGCAGGAGTTCTAGGTTATCTCCACGAATAGTCCTTGGTTGGAGTATGAGTCTCTGGGAAGTTCCCTGTGTTCAAATTATCTTGTTCTGTTTCTCTCCTTGTGGAGTTCCCGTCCCCTCCAGCTCTTACTATTTCCCACTTCTTACATAGAATTCCATTCACTCTGCCCCTCAGTTGGCCATCAGGCTCAGCATCTGCTTTGACAGTCTATACTGCAGAAGCTTTCAGAGGCCCTCTGTGGCAGGTTTCAAGGTTGTTTCCTGTTTTCTTCTGGCTTTCAGAGGCCCTCTGTAGCAGGTTCTGAGGTTGTTTCCTATTTTCTTTTTCTTCTGATGTCCATCCTCTTTGCCTTTCAGGATGGGGATTGAACATTTTAGTTAGGGTCCTCTCTTTTGCTTAGTTTGTTTAGATGTACAGATTTTAGTGGGTTTATTCTATGTTGTATGTTTATAAGAGTGAGTATATACCATGCGTGTCTTTTTTGCTTCTGGGACAACTCACTTAGGATGATCCTTTCCAGGTCCCACCATTTACCTGCAAATTTCATGATTTCCTTATTTTTCATTGCTGAGTAATACTCCATTGTATAGATGTACCACAGTTTCTGCATCCATTCTTCAGTTGAGGGGCATCTGGGTTGTTTCCAGCTTCTGGCTATTACAAATAAAGCTGCCACAAACATGGTTGAGCAAATGTCCTTTTTGTGTACTTGAGCCTCTTTTTGGTATATGCCTAGGAGTGGTATGGCTGGATCTTGAGGAAGCACTATTCCTAGTTGTCTGAGAAAGTGCCAGATTGATTTCCAGAGTGGTTGTACAAGTTTACATTCCCACCAGCAGTGGAGAAGGGTTCCCCTTTCTCCACAACCTCTCCAGCATGTGTTGTCTCTTGAGTTTTTCATCTTGGCCATTCTGATGGGTGTAAGGTGAAATCTCAGGTTTGTTTTGATTTGCATTTCCCTAATGTCTAATGAGGTTGACCATTTCTTTAAGTGCTTCTCTGCCATTCGATATTCCTCTACAGAGAATTCTCTCTTTAGCTCTGTTCCCCATTTTTTAATTGGATTACTTGGTTTGTTGCTTTTCAGCTTGTTTAGTTCTTTATATATATTGGATATGAGTCCTCTGTCAGATAAAGGGTTGGTGATGATTCTTTCCCAGTCTGTAGGCAGTCGCTTTGTAATTGTAGAGTTTTATAGAGTTTTTTACACAGTGACCATCACATTTTCACCTACACCCCAGGGACAAGAATGCACGCCAGGACCAGAAGGCCCCTGACTGGCTGGTTAGACCACTCTTTGCAATCCAGGCTTGAGAGTTCCTTCATTTTGAACAAGTTCAGTTTGTGACCATCGCATATTTTAAACCAGTGTTTCCAGATTTCTAAGCTCAACCTACAGTTTCACATGGCTTTCTGCTTTTTTGTATACCTAAAAATAAGGTTTAAGTATTTTCCCCATTCGAGGTGGAGGGAAGCCTGTATGATTGTTCAAATACTGGCCTGTTCCTGATGCATAGTGAGTAGCTGTCTTCCTTGGATTAAAATCTAAATAGGTTCTTAGAAGTTAATTAGCAATAGCTCAGCTCAGAAAATATGCCTCTGTTGATTTCCTTTTATTACATGAGTCTAGGTTTAAAATTAAAATATTTTGAGATGAAGTTTAGTTTTCATTAAACAAGCACTTTTTAATCTGAAACTTTGATTGCCTTTGATAAATAAAATTTATGTTAGTAAGTTTTTAAGGAGTGATGAGAAAATAAGCATGCCCAAGTCAGACCCAACAGATAAACAACAGAACTAATTTTCTGAGAGCTGATTCTCATCCCTTGGTGCTTCCCTCCCGGTTCCTTTGATCCAGGCTTCTGGTGGTAATTCAGCTGCTCAGTTCTGGTGTGGATAATCAACCTAAGCCCGAACCTCACCCAACCTCTCCCACAGTGGGCTCCAGGCAAATGTTATGCCATGGGATAATAAACTGAACTGTAATAGTTTTCTTGATTGTTAAAGTGAGTCAACTGAAAGGGGTATAAAAGATATAAAGGAAACAAAACCCCACCAGTGTCTAGGACATACTTTTCATTTGTTTTCAAGTGTCATTGGACAGTAGTCATAAAATGGTTTATGCATATCCTCATTCCTAATTTAGTTTATGTCTTATTCTCTATAAAACATCTGTTTGATTATTAGAGAGTACATTTGACATCACATCTGTAGATTTGTAGATTTGATGTTGTTATTAAATATTTGATAAAAAAAAGTCCTCAGTTGTCAGATCTGAAGAAGTGTTTTCACAGCCATAGGTAATTTAGCATTGTTCAGAGCACTGAGAGGGAGAAGGGGTAGATCAACCCATGGATGAGTGGATCGAGAAAGCATGAAATCAATCTCCCACTGCATCTCTGTCTCTTTTCTCTCTCTGCTCCTTTTTGTTTTTGTCTCTGCCTCCCTCTCTCTCTCTCCCTCTGTCTCAGTCTGTTTCTGTCTTTCTCTCTCTCACACACATATTTGTTAGTTTGCGTTTTCTCTTTTTTAAATTTTTATTTATTAATTTAACATCCTGATCATAGCTTCCTCCTTCCTGCTGGTCCCACTGTCCCTCCCTTTTCCCCTTCCCTCTTCCTCTATTCCTCAGAAAAAGCGGGAGTGTCTGCCAGCTCATCAAGTTCCACAGACTGAGCACATCCTCTTCCCCTGTGGTCTGAGGCAGCCTCACTAGGGGGAAGTGATCCAAAAGCAGGGATCAGAGTCTATATCAGAGTCAACCCCATTCCCCTTATTAGGGAACCGATATGAGGACCGAGCTTCTACAACTGTGTGGAAGGCCTAGTTCCAGTCTATTCATGGTCCTTGGTTGGATGCTTCAGTCTTCGCAAGCCCCTCCGGGCTCTGTTTATTTGTCTCTGTTGATCTTCGTATATAGAGTTCCTGTCACCTCCAGGTACCTCTATTCTTCCTCTTACTTTTCCACAAGACTCCTGATGCTTCGCCCATGTTTGATTGTGAGTCTCAGCATCTGTTTCGATTCACTGCTGAGTGGAGCCTCTCAGAGGCAGCTTTGCTAGGATCCAGTCTGCAAGCATAGTAGAGTATCATTAATGGTGTCAGGGGTTGGCTCTCTCCCTTGGGGTGGGTCTCATGTTGGGCATTGGTTGGACATTCCATCAATCTCTGCTCTCTCTCTCTCTCTCTCTTTGCACATCTTGTAGGCAGGGTAAATTTTGGGTGGAAGTTTTTGTGGGTGGGTTGGTGTTCCTCTCCCTCCACTAGAAATCCTGTCTAGGTAGAGGGTGGCCTCTTCAGTTCCTATGACCCCTGTTACTAAGAGTCTCAGCTAGAGTCACCCCCGTATCCTCCCGGAAGCCTACCCTGTCTTAGGTCTCTTAGATGTCCCTGCCCACTGTTTGGTTTATCATTGTCTTGCAGGTTCTCTGTCTTCCCTACCTTTGCCACTGTCCCCCTTCCTAGGTCTGATCTCCATCCCTCATTTCTCTCTGCTGTCCCTCTCCTAACTTGCTCCCTCTCTATAATCACTTCTGCTGTCTATTCTATTTCCCTTTCTGAGTGAAATTTAAGCATCCTCATTATGGTCCTCCTAGTTACTTATTTTCTTTGGATCTGTGAATTGTAGTGTGTTTATCCTGTACTATATGGCTAAAGCCTACTTATAAGTGAGTGGATCAAAGACCTCAACATATAACTAGATACACTAACTCTATTAGAAGAGAAAACAGGGAAGAGCCTTGAACTTATCTGCACGGGAGACAGCTTCCTGAACAGAACACCAACAGCTCAGTCTCTAACATCAATGACTGATAAATAGGACTTCTTGAAACTGAAAAGCTTCTGCAAGCCAAAGGTCACTGTCAATAGAACAAAATAGCAGCTTATAGTTTGGAAAAAGATCTTCACCAATCCTAATTCAATAAAGAGCTAATATTCAAAATATACAAAAGACTATATACCAACAAAGAAAATAATCCAATTAAAATGGGTACAGAGCTAAATAGAGAATTCTCAACAGAGGAATCATGAATGGAAGAGAAACACTTAGGAAATGTTCAATTTCCATATTCATCAGGGAAATGCAAATCAAAATGACTCCAAGATTCCATCTTACACCCATCAGAAAGGCTAAGATCAAAAACTCAAGTGACAGCATATGCTGGTGAGGATGTGGAGAAAGGGGAACACTCCTCTATTGATGGTGGGAATGCAAACTTGTACAACCACTTTGGAAATCAATCTGGTGCTTTCTCAGAAAATTGGAAATAGCTCTACCTCAAGTCCCAGCTATATCACTCCTGGTTATATACCCAAAAGATGCTCTACCATATAACTAGGACTCTTACTCAATTATGTTCATAGCTTCTTTATTCCTGATAGCCAGAGACTTGATACAATGTAGATATCCCTCAACTGAAGAATAGATAAAGAAACTGTGGTACATTTACACAATGGAATACTACTCAGCTATTAAAAACAAAGAAATCATGACATTTGTAGACAAACTGATAGAACTAGAAAAGATCATCCTGAGTTAGGTAACTCAGACCCAGAAAGACACACATGCCATGTATGCACTTATAACTGGATGTTTGTTTTTGAGCTATAATCTGTTGTAGTTCAGCCTGGCCTTAAACTCACTATGTAGCCAAGGCTGACTAAAAGTCCATGTTCCTTCTGTCCCTACTTCCTGTGCTTGGGATTATAGGCATATGCTACCCAAGTAGGCTCCATGCAGTAGAATAACATCCAGCTTTAAAATGAAATACCTAGCTACATGTTGCAATATGGGTAAACATTAGAACATGACATTAAATGACATAAGAACCAAATGTTTCAGGGTTCAACTAAGGTGATACATACTCAGATAACAGAGGTAGAATAGTTATTTTAGGGACTAGGGAACTTAGAAAAGAGAGTAGTTGTTCAACAGGTACACAGGTGTAAATTTGCAAAATAAAGAAGCTTCTACAACACTGGTTCTCAACCCTCCTAATGCTGGGACCCTTTAAAACAGTTCTTCAAGTTATGTTGACCACCAACATAAAACTACGCTTGCAGACTGGATCTTAGCATAGCTTTCCTCTGAGAGGCTCCACCCAGCAGTGAATCGAAACAGATGCTGAGACTCAGAGCCAGACATTGAGTGAAGCATCAGGAGTCTTGTGGAAAAGTAAGAGGAAGAATAGAGGTACCTGAAGGTGACAGGAGCTCTACACCAAGATCAACAGAGACAAGCAACCAGGCCCCATAAAACCGTTCTGTTGCTACTTCATAAGAGTAATTTTGATTCTGTTACAAATTGTAATGTAATATCTGATACACTATGTGACCACAAAGGAGTGGTGATGCGCAGGTTGAGAACCACCGTTCTACAGCTATGTTGTAGAGCAACAAGAGCAGAGGGAATGGTCCTAAGCTGTATACCTGAAGATGGTTGAGGGGCTAGTGTTAATGGTTGTACTTTTTGCTACAATTCAACAGTTAAAAGTAAATACTGTGAAACGTACTTAGTCTGGTGATTTAGATCAGCCAGTGAGAGTTTAGTCCCAGGGTGAGGAGGTGATGTGGCGGTAAAGTGCTTGATGCATAAGCATAGGGACCCAATCCAGATCACCAAAACCTAAGTAAAGCCAGATGCTGTATCACACATAGGTAATCTAGTACTCCCATGGCAAGATGGGAGACAGTAATAGGAAAATCTTTGAAATTTGCAGACCAGCTGGACTGGTAGATGTAGCCAACAAAGAGGCCCTGTTTTAAACACAATGGAAGTCAAAATTATCCTCTGACATCTACAAGAGTGCCATGACACACGTGTTTGTACAGAGGCAAGGGAGAAAGATGGGGGAGGGGAAAAGAAAGGGAGGGGATAGAGAGACAGAGAACAAACTTGAATTTTAATAAACTATCAGTTGTCTTTCTTTGAATCTCTTTGTTTTCCTCTGTGAATGTTTTCTTACTTCATCCCTTAGGCTGGCCAGTTCGTCTCTGAATACTTGTTCAATGTTTCATGACATTGTTACTCTGTGCTGAGAGTGTAACCAGCATGGGTTTACAATAGTTCTGTTAACCATTTAGGACAGCACGTTTTTTTACTAAAAGGCATACAATTAGTGCTTCATGTTACAGAAGCTCAGCTATTTAGTCATCTTAAGAAAACATTAGATAAATAAATTCCCCAATTCAGCTTTTCTCTCGCTTTTAAAGTTTCAAGATATGTTCTTATTGTAAAAATGTATTTCATTTAATGGGGAATTTTAGGCATAACTAAATATTTTGCTGAAAATGTACATTAGTTCTTAAAGGGTAAAGTTTCATCAGCAGATTGCCCATTTTACAATTACTGGCTCTTTTTCTATTACCAGGGACTACACTATAATTAGGAGATTATGTGTGTAGGCTTTCTGTTCATGAATCTAGTACAGTTCTTGAAAACACTAGAAAGAGGTATTAGGTTAAATGTTTAGAAATTTTTCTTCGTGACTAATTCTTGATGGTTGTAAAAGAAAAATAGTTTGCATTAAAGCATGAAAAAGTCCATTTGTACAAATACTTTGGAGAGAAAGTACCAATGTCAAGATAGTACACTTAACAACAGGTCTTATTGGCACGCCTCTATTATTTTCTACCGTATTACTCTGATTGACTAATATTTTGTCAGCTAAAGTAGCCATATGTAATTTTTGAAATGAGACATTAAAAACATACTGAGAAAATTAATTTCTTCTTGAGATATCCAGCTTTACTTTCTGTAGGCAAAGTTAACCTGTAGTTTATCATTATGGTCTCAATGAATTATTGGGAGAGTTTCACCCAGAGGTTTTTTTTTTTTTTTTTTCTCAAATTGAGATCTTTCTTTATTTTTTAATTAATTACACTTTATTCATTTTGTATCCCCCCATAAGCCCCTCTTTTCAGTGAGGAAGTGGTTCACTAGGAAACCAACAATAGATATGGAGGAAATACAAGGTAGTTTTTTTTTCCTTCTGAAACATCTCACTATGCAGCATTCTCCAGTGCCCTCAGTCGCACACCACCTATCTTCAATCCAAGCTCCATCACTGCTATATCTAAATCACTGTGTCTTTTATGATACTGTTTATTTCTAAATAACCAAAGTCCAATTAAAGGAAAATTAAAAAAAATAAAAGGTTACAAGAAAAAAGGACAAGTGGAAGTGTGTTATAATGCAGGTCTTAGCTAAGGACTTGGGTACCGTGGTTATGTTGTACTGCCTTCGGTATGATGACCAAATGTATAGTTTTCCTGTTTACGGACATGGGCCCATCTTCCACCTCTAGTGCTTTAAATAAATTCCATTATCATGGAAAATGATACAATATATGGTAAAAGAAAACACCCGTGAGATATGTAGGGAAAACAGCTTCTTATGTTTGATGCAGCACTGTTGTCATTCTTCCAGTAGAAAGCTGATTGTGTAGACTATTGTAACTGTGGTGACCTTTTAGCAGGGCAGTGATGAAACTAAAATTAGGACCTTGAAATACTCCTAAGAATTGCCTTAGTTTTATTCATTTTGACTAATGTTTTGCCTGTAAAATCATTTCCTTCTGCAAGCACTTGCATGTATATGTTGAGCTACTTGTGACCTTTTGCCTTCTTCCTCTAGCAGATGCCCTTAGCAGATGCCCTTTTCTATTTAAGACACAGAAGGACGAGTCTGTGCATATGATGTTCCCAGCTTCCTAGTTCTCCCTCTGACCCTTTCCACTAGTATTGTTCTGTCTAGACCAGGTCATAGCTCTCTATATATTGTAGAGAAAGTATTTCTATCCCCATTTTTTTTTTCCTGCTGGTTCCATTCTTTTCTGTGTCTGAGCATTGCGTACCACTGATCAGTGCCTACCTGTCCTCTCAGTTTTCTCCTCCAAATGCGTGTAAACATGTTGAGGACTGAGTGATACTCCAGCGGACTTCCATAGGCTCCCACAGACTGAAGCACTTTCTGTCCACTATTATATCTTCCCAACTCATTTAGAAGCAGAGTCCTCCCAAGGAGACATTTATCTGCAATTTGTCATCTTCTGAACTTGCTGCCATCTGCTCTCATCATACAATTTGTTAGAATGACAGAGATCATTTTTTTTTTTTGGGCTAAGATCCACCACCGGACCCGAGCAGACCAGGCTAAGCAACGAAAGAGGGCCAACTTTGCTAAGCTACCCCAGCTCATTGATCTCACCTTCTGAGAAATCAACTGCCGAGGTCTAGTAGCAACCAACAGACTAGTTTTAATGGGCTTGACAAGGACATTCTGCAAGCATTAATCCTAACACAGAAAAGGCAACCTAAAATCTGTATTGACTGATAAGTTACTTTTCTGTTGTCTTGTCTTCCCCCCCCCCCATTTTTCTAAGAGTAATTGTTTTATTTTCTTAATGACAGTGTTATACTGCATATACTGCTGTCCTGGGTTTTTGCAGACTCCTGACCTCAAGTGAGCTTGCCTGATCAGCTTCCCAGGTGACTGAGGCTATAAATAGACACCACTACATGCTTGGCACACTTTAACGTGACCAGTCATGTTTTGGTTTTGTTCCTACTTTCTTGAATCCTTCATCTATAATATCATTGGAGATCTCTCTGTCTCTGTCTCTATCTCTCCCTCTCTCTCTCCTTCTGCCCTTTATCTTCTTGACATAGGGCCTGGCTACGCAGCTCAGGATGTTCTGTAATACAGGAATCTTCCGCCTCAGCCTTTTCATGCATCACCATGCCCAGCTGAGAGGTTCTCTTTCTCCACTCTGGACTCATATCTATCAACTAAGTCGACATGCTTTGTTCTTTAACACAGTAAAATCTTTCCCCAAAGCACCAACATCATCTTGGCTAGCTAAGATGGTTTTTAGCTGTTTTTTTTTTTTTTTTTTCCTTAGGGAATGTTTCTATCTGTATGGCACTATTAACCATTTTGTCTAGGAAACATTCTTATCATACATGTTTTACTGAGTAAGCTTTGTGTTTCTCAAAGTGTAGTTTGGCTCCTTCCGTCTTTTCCTGTCTTCTGAATGATTGGCAGTCAGTACTAAGCCTTATATTTGTAATGTTCAATGTCCTGTGAACAGCCTAATTTATTTCGATTGTTTCAGGTGAGTTCTGCATGTCTGTGAAAGTCACATGCACATTTAAATCTCAGGTGTGACCTTTCTGACTTGGCAGGCCCACCTTGCCCAAGATGGAAGTCTCTGGCAATCCAGACCATTTCCTGTGTGCTCTCCTGTTCAGGTACCTGTTAGTCCTAAACTCACCCTTCCCCCTTCACAGTTGGTCCAGTCAGTGCCTGGTCCTGAGTCTTTCTGTGTTTAATAACTTCTGCATTCATCCTTGTCTTGTTGTTGGCTCAGTTAGAATCAGTGTGAGGACCTGATTTTGATCCCCAGAACACCTGTAGAAAAGCTGGGTGTAGGGACTAATACTTGTAATCTCAGAATTGGAGAGGCAGAGAGAGGTAGATCCCTGAAGCTTTCTGGCCAGTTGGTCTCCCTGTATGGTGAACTCCAGGCTAGTGAGAGACTCTGTCTCAAAACTCAATGTAGAGGGCACCTGAGAAATGACACCTGTGGCTGAGCCCTGGCCTCTACATGCAACAACACATAGAAACACATGTATGTTTCTCCTCCCCCGTGTTGCCTTAGTTTCAATTCCATTGCTGTGGTAAAATACCATGATAAAAATCATGATAAAATACCATGATAAAAAAAAAGGAGTTTATGTAAGCATCCAATTCCAGGTTATAGTCTATCATCATGAAGAAACCAAGGCAATAACTTCAGCATTTAATCAAATCACTTACACAGTTAAGAGCAGAGAGAGGTAAATGTATTGATGCTCATTTAATTGCTTGTGCTTAGCTCACTTGTTCTGGTTTTATCCAGTTCAGAAACCCTTCCCAGGGAATGGTGCCGCCCACAATGGGCTAGTCTTCCCATCTCAACTAAAGCAATCAAGAAACCCTACAGCCAAACCAATATAGATAATTCCTCATGAAGACACTCTTTCCAAGAGATTCCAGGTTATCTCAAAGTTGACAATTAAAGCTAATCATCACATTTGCATTCTATACCCCGAACACACACACACATATAAACATTTTTTCTAAAATCAAGTAATGATGTTAAGTTTCCAGTGTACACTGTCAATAGTCCTCTACTGTCTTTAAGATCACCCTTGACATGGCTCTGGAGAGCTGGCTGAGCGTTTAGAAGCACTTGTTGCTCTTTCAGAGAACCTACTTTGATTCCCAGCACTCACATGGCAGCTTAGAACCATCCATAACTACAATTCTAGAGAATCAGATACTTCCTAATTTCTTTGGGCACTAGGCATGTATGTGATGCATATACATACATACATACATACATACAAGTCATTCATACACATAATATAAAAAAGCAATCTAAAAGGGGGAAGCAAACCAACTCTTAATCATTTGACTCTTAGAAAAGATTCCTATGATTGTACTGCACTCTGATTATATTCTGGCATTTATTCCTTGAAGCCTTCACTGAAACTGCATTGAAACAATTCCAATGGTGGAAAGGCCAATCCTTTCCCTCCTCTGTCCCTTTGCATATTCTCTTCCCTGTCTGGTGGTACATCTGTGCTTCTTTTAAACCTCAACCTGCACAGAGGCTCCTCTGAAAAATACTCAGTTTGGTTTGTTCTTCTTCTTCTTCTGAGTTTATACTTAAACCCGTGCTTAGTGTTTAGTGCCCTTACATGTATATTAAAGTGATTTTCTTTCCTCATCTCCTAGAGTGCAGAGACCTTTATGTCTGATTGCTATGACTGGAAACACAGCATCTGATAAGGGATTTGTGTTCAATAAATAGAAAAGGAATAAATAAAGATTGTTAGAAAATTAGCTGTTGTGTTAAGAGTCAGAAAAAGAACTCTGAAACCCCCCCCCCCATTCTGTTCGTATTGTGAGTTAGTAAAGCCTTCAATTTTGTTAGTCAGAAGACAAATCAATTGTGAAAATGGTTTGTATTTTCCTTCCTGGCAGGTAGTAAAAGTAGAATTTTCTAAGTATGGAATTTTAGGATCAGAAGACACTTTATAAATGAAGGCTATATTCACTAGTCACACTTGGTATTTTAGATTTTATAATATCAAACATCTAAGCCTATCAACACATGCAACACAAGAGCTGATAATTACCCTTGAGGCAATATTGCTTGTTAAAGCATTTTCACGAGGTGATGTATCTAAATGTGTCCTTATTGTGATGAATCTTTTAACTTTTTTTCAGATTTATTCATTTTATTTTATGTAAATGGTGTTTTCTCTGCACCCCTACATGTAATACCCATGGAGGTCAGAAGAAGCCATTTAAATCCCTGGACTAAGTTTCAGATGATCATGAGCCACCACATGAGAAAACAATCCCAGTCTCTCTACAAGAGCAGTGTTCACTCTCAAGGGCTGAGCCATCTTCTCTAACCCTTCTCCACAGGAATCTCTGGAAATCATCACAGATACACTCACAAACCAGTCTTACCAATTGCTGAGCCAGCTTCCTCACATGCCTATCCACTTCCCTGCCCCACGGTCCTTCCCAACTCACACTTACTCCTCAGGTTTGAATCATCCGAGTCAGTCTGAGGAAACAGACCCTCTGTATTATATTGTAGTAATCAGTCAGAAAGCTGTCAAAGCAGCACTGCTTCGTGTTCTAATATTTAATATGATTTTAGAGCAAAGGGTTTATAAGGCATTGCTGATGGCCTCTAGCCCAAGTTTAATATTGAGAGGCTTCCCTATGCCTAATAAAAATGTTTTTTTTTTAATTTCCTGTGTATAAGTGTTGCCTGCCATGTATGTGTCTGCCTCATGTGTGCCTGGTACCTGCAGAGGTAAAAAGGGTGTCAGATCCACAGGAACCATAGTTAAAGATAGTTGTGAGCCATTAGGTGGGTTCTGAGGACTGAGCCTGGTTCCTCTGCAAGAACAATAACCCTTAGCTTCTGAGCCTTTTCTATAGTCCAAACAATCTTGAAGAGCAGAATCACATCCTACGTGAGTGTTAGGTAATATGATACTGTTTTCTTTCTCGAATCCCTAAATTCTAATTTTATTAGAGTTTTAATTTTTTATTAAATTTATTTATTTATATCCAGATTGAAGCCCCCCTCCTCTCTCTCTTCCTGCCCCTCCCACTCTCTTCCCTCTTTCTTTCCCTTCTCCTCAGAAAAGGGAATCCTCACCATCAACTTTACCCTTCTCCCAGCACATCAAAAAATTCCATCAGGATTAATTGCTTCCTCTTCCACTGAGACCAGACAAGGCATCCCAGCTAGGGGAAAGCCATCTGATGGCAGGGAACAGAGTCTATGTCAGAGACAACCACTGCTCTACTTGCTGGGGAATGGTCACGAAGCCATCCATCAGCTATGTATGTGTAGTAGGGAGCCTAGGTCCTGTCCATACATGCTCTTTGGTTAGTGGGTTTCTGTGAGGCCCCATGGTCCTCTGTTAGTCAACTTTATTGGTCTTCTTGTGGAGTTCTTGTTCTCTGTGGGTCCTTCTTCCTTTTTCCCCATTCTTTCACAAAACTCTTCAAGTTATGCCTAATGTTTGGCTGTGGGCCTCGGCATCTGTTTTGATCTGCTGTTGGGTGAGACCTCTCAGAGGCTATGCTAGGCTCCCATCTGCAAGTATAGCAGAGTGTCATTAATAGTGTCAGGGGTTGGCTCTCTCCCTTGGGGTTGGTCTCAGGTTGGGCAAGTCACTGGTTTGCCATTCCCTTAAGTTCTTCTCCGTCTTTATCCCTGCACATTTTGTATGCAGAGTAAATTTGGAGTCAAAGGTTTTGTGGGTGGGTTGGTATCCCTCTCCCTTCATTCAGCAATTCTTGAAAAACCTTGACATACATTTACAAAAGGAACAAATGAGAGACGGGAAGGTGTGTGTGTGTGTGTGTGTGTGTGTGTGTGTGTGTGTGTGACCTCTCTTCAACATAACTATTATGTTTCTAGTAATAAGCAGCTTGGAGGTCTCTGAAGTATTTCAGCTTGGCTGCTGATTACATCACTGTTTTAATATTAAGCTTTCTTCAACATAGAACTTATATGGTTTGATTCATGCTCATAAGAATTAATGAGGTAATTCTCTGCAAGTGTGGTGAGCTTAGGCATTACCATCCGTCAATGGTAAATGCTCCAACTGTAGCCTCTTTAGTAGAGGCAAATTTTGCCTGGTCAGATGAACACTTACTCTGTGTCTGAAACTGGACCATCTGTTTCCTGTTTCTCTGAGTTTCTCTTCCTCTCTAAGCAACTGCTGCAGTCCTGACCATTGAATGAGTCACAGCTTCCTTGAGGGTAAACATGCAAAGTCAGCCTGTCAGGTATGTGTGGATGTGATGAGACCCAGGGGATACCTAGCCTAGCCTCCTCCCTCTACATATATCTTTCTCAATTCAGCATCTGTCCCTGTTACTGTGCTCCTGGCTCTAGAACAGCAAATACTCCATTGTTTCTCTAGTGTCTTTCCTAGAAACCCTCATGGGTTTCAGCCAGAATGTTTCATTTTTAAAACATTTATTTATTTGTTTCTCATTCCATGCTTTCTAAGCGGAGTGAGAATCCACTGAGCTTCCCAATGCCACTTCCCCACCATCACTCCTACTTATGAAAATCCTGTTCCTTTAAGGCAGACCCTTGCCCTCTAATCTAATAACCTCAGCTAGCATTTATTGAACACTTCTGGGCCAGGCGATGAGCTAATAATTTTTAGCAGACTATGTCTTTGAAAACTCCCAATAACACTGTAATGTAGGAACTATTGTTATCATACCGTTGTGAGCTTTATGGAGGCCAGGAAACATGTTCTTATCTGTGTAAAATGAACAGAAGAGAATGTAACTACTTGAGTTGTTGCGAGCTATCAATACACATGAAGTGCTTACTAAATGCACCTGCGTATTGTATTTACTGTTACTGCTGCTCCTGAACGCTTTGTGAAAAGGTGGGAAAGTGACATTTAAACCCCAGAAGATTAGCTGTGGAGCCATGGAATGCTTACCTCCAGTCATAAAGAATGGCCAGACAACATTCCTTTGATACCAGATAAGCGGTCTCTGATTCACAGACCAGAAGCGAATTCTGCTTAAGCACTCTGGAACTCTCCCATTCTACAACGCCTCCTGCTCTTTCTTCCTTTGTCCTGTTCTTTTCAACTTCTTCCTTTTACCTTGTCCATTCACTACCCCTAAAATTTCAGAGGCCCATTTTACTCTCACCATGCAGCTGGGCATACCTTGTTATGACCATCGTCACTGAGATGTCTGCTCCATCCATTAATTCCACCAATATTTTTCATCTGCCAACTTATCAGCTCCCCATTTGGCAGCTTGTTTTTACATTCAAGTCACATGCTTATTTTTGTAGACACCCTTGGCTTCTTTATTCTCTCCTCAAATAGTTTTTACCACTCCCCTATTGGAAATTTAGCTCTTGTAGAGCTAGCCTAAAATCTGAATTTACATCTGAACAATGGTGGATGGATGAAGAAAAATTGATACCCAGACTGCCTAACTGTTACGTTATATACATTTATCATCTTACTTAGTGTCTTTAAACAGATTCTTGGCCCTGCTTGACAGTGTTTGCCTTAATAAACTTAGCCATTCTCAAGAGAATTATTTTATACTGCCCCTCTTGTCTTGCACATTCTTGCTGATGACCTTGTTTGTTGTATCATTAAGAAAACGGACAGACAGTGGCAAGATGGGAAATCAATCTTTACGCTGTTGGGCTGAAAACGCCACCCTGTATTTGCTCCTCCCTCTCCTTGCTTCCTCTTCTTGTGGAGGAACTCTTTCTTTAAAGACTACTCTTGCTTTCTGTCTCTATAGAGGAAGTGCGTCTTTTCATATTAGAACTTGGCTTTTCTTGTGGTCTGGATATGTGCTGTTCTGCCTCTTTGTCTGTTCTTCATGTCTAACACTCCTTTTCAATAGAGGTCCTTCTTTCAGCATTAGCCAGTGTTCTGGGAGAGACTATTACCAAAGATCCCTTGCTTTTGAGGCTACCCTTCCAATTCTAGGAACCTTGGATCTGAAATGGCCTGCTTGCTTCTATTCCTCTGCTTCTTCCTTGCATATTATGTTGTCCTCATATCATCAACCCATTCTTATCTGGTATCTCCATCACTACTCCACTAAACCACTTTTGCTGCTAAGATAGCCAATGTGCTCTGTTCTGCCAATTCCAAAAGATGCTATCCTGTCTCCACGTGATGCCTGTACTCTTTCATTCTGCATCATGTTGCTTTCAAGAAACCATCCTTCCGATTCAATCTGAAGAAATCTCCTCCTTCCATGAGAGTGGCACTATGGTGTTACTTGGATCTATTTGTTCCTTGGCTCTACTACATGAATTTATCTTGTTTATGTATTTGCTCATTTTCTCACTGTGCCTCTTCAGCCTCTACCTAGAACTGTGCCTGGCATATCACAGATGCTCAATAAGGATCTGTTGAGTGACAAGGACAAGGCTGTATTTAGAGTCATATCCTCTCTTACATCTCGCCTTTTGTTAACTAGGTGATGTTTGTCTGCTTGCCTCTACCTAACAACAGGTTAAGCTTCCCTTCTCAAAGCTCCCTCCTCCTCAAATTGAGGAGACTTTCTGGGAGGTTCAATCTTGGACAGACCAACAACTTGGATTCAATACTTCCCTCCTATTATCTCTGCTCCCATACCTAAGTCATTTCAAGAGCCTGAGTTATAAACCTTCTTCCTAAATGCTAATTGTAGGCGGTTGGCTTGATGGAGATTGGTACGAATGTCTTACTAGCAGTTCAAGTAGCAGTTTTACAATTGCTCTTCCATCTGCAGAGCATCCTTGCTGTGGGGCCAACTGGCTCAGCTCCAGATCTTGTCTCTTGTCTTCTGAGATCTTAAGTATCTGGGTCAAAGTTACTTGTAGACTTGGCTCTTGTTATCTAGCCACTAAACTATACTTATTACCCTGTGAACCACTCTGACAGTGAAAATTAGGAGCGTCTCTGTAAGAAGTCCAAACTGCATGGTTTTCTGAGGTATATCTGGCCAGGCTGGCAGGGCAAAACAGCATCAGAGCCAAAGGGAATATCCAGTTCCAAAAGTCACAAGCTACCAGCCACACAGCGTTTTGTTTCATCTTACTGTATTGTTAAACAAGCATAAAAGATGAAAAAAAGCACATAAAGGCACAATGGAAGGAAGAAGTCTGAATTACATTTTTTCAGAGGCTTTCTTTGAGCAGTTATGTATTTCTTCAAACTGTGATTTAATGAAAATATTTCAGTGCACACAGAGCTATACACATGTCCTTGAGACTTCGATGAGCCATGTGTATATAAAGCAATCCAACAGAGAGGAAAGACCCAGAGGGGTGATGAAGCACTGCTGGCTGTCCAGTTTTAGCCCCTTGGCTGCTTATGTCCACTGCCACATCTGGGTGATGGAGTAATTTATCATTCCAACTGGGGCACTATCAGTAATCATGCTGGAATACTGTGAGCAAACTGGGGCCATTCCGAGTAAAAGGGAACAGGTGCTCATCCTAACCGAAATGTGGCTGATAAATGAGGAACACATCACCTTCGGCAGCCCCTCCTCTACCCCCTGCAAAGGTAGGGCGGGGAAGCATGCCTTTTGTCTTAGTTAGGGTTTCTGCTGCTGTGATAAAAACACCATGATCATAAGCAACTTGGGAAGGAAAAGGGTTTTTATTCTTTTACACTTTCACATCACAGTCTATCACTGAAGAAAGTCAAGATAGGAATTCAAGCAAAACAGGAGGTGATGCAGAGGCCATGGAGGAATGTTGTTTACTGGATTGACCATTACGGCTTGGCTTGTTCAACCTGCTTTCCATAGTACCCAGGACCAGCAACCTAGGAATGGGTCCTCCCACATCAATCATCAATGAAGAAAATCCACCATCAGCCCACACCTCCAGGAACAT
The DNA here is from genome assembly GCF_907164565.1 of Psammomys obesus. Taxonomy (NCBI): domain Eukaryota; kingdom Metazoa; phylum Chordata; class Mammalia; order Rodentia; family Muridae; genus Psammomys; species Psammomys obesus. Next base: position 31,478,006 of record NW_026585797.1, on the reverse strand, counting down.
CTGGTGGGAGCAATTCTTTCACTGAGGTTTGATCTTCTCAAATGACTGTAGCTTGCCTCAAGGTGACAAAAAAACTAACCAGCACATCTCCAGTCCACAGGCCTCCACAGTGACTGGGAAGAATTATTAGCCCCTAAATGAGGCTAATTTCTGCAAAGGTATTTTAGCTATCATCCCAGATGTGTGTGATTACAGAACCATATGACTTTTGGTGTTTTCCCTCCCAGTGTCCACACATTGAAGCAGCCACTCAATAGTCACTCTTCCTAGGAACTGAGAGTGTCCAGTGAACATACTTGTTTTTTTTTTTTTTTTTTTTTCAGTCAAACTACAGCTCAGTTCTACCCATAGCCTGTACTCACAAGTAAACATCAAGTCACCCTTGGAGGACATCTCACTTGAAATATATTTGTAGTTTCTAGCAGCAGAATGTAAATCAGTGCATCCCACGGTGGGGTGAACAGAGTAGAAAACAAATTGGGTGGAAAATTGCTAAAAGTGTATTTACCACTCTATAATATATTTCTCATGCGCTTTAAACATACATCTATGTATCTCTTCTATCTGCACATACACAGTGGAAGAAACAGAGTAAACAATACATTTATTAGAGGCAGGTTAAGTAGACCCATAAATTAATTTAACAATCTTTCTATTTTGACAAAGGATTTTTTTCCTTTATTGGTTAACTTGTATCACTTGTGTAAATAATGGGTTTAATTATGGTATTTTCAAGTGTTCATATACAATGTTTACTGTCAGGAGCCACTCCCGCCATTACAAGATGGCGCCGGTTTCCTGCTTCCTGGTTCTTCTTGCCAGCATTGTTTTGCGATCTGCGCATGCGCCGCCTTATGCTAATGTAGGCTTGTGTGGTCCTCCATTTGGAGACCACATGCTAATTGGGTTTTGTGTGGAGCACCAATTACAGACGAACAAGTCACCCTGCTGGCTACTTAAGCAGAACGCACACAGGGTTCGGGGTCCTTCTCCATCTGCTGTTAAGAGCCTCACAATAAAGTTGCTGCTGGACAAATCCGTTGTTGCTGCGTCGTCCTTATCGGCGAGGGCTGCACGCGACAGTTTACTCACTGCCTGATTTCTTTAAGGGCAAGTACAGCAGGTGACTCCCACTCCTTTGGGCAGATCCTGTGAGTTAACCCTGATCATGACCGTTGACGTGAAATCCTGAGGCTGGCCTTGGGCAAGGATGTCAGTACTACTTTCTGTAATGGTCTTAAGTTGTGACCAGTCAACTGTAAGAAAAAAGCTATGAATACTGACAGTTTGAGGATGCTTGGAAGAATCTCATTTCTGTGGTGGCTCATGAAATGTATCTTATTATTTCAAAACTGCTCATAGGTGCAAGAAGGACTGGATTGCACAGGCAAGATGGGCTTTGTAAGTTATGAATCTCCACAGGCTTCTTCAAGGCATCTTCACCGAGGATCACCTGTTTTTGAGCATCTTCATTGTTAGTGAAATATGTTGGCTGTCTCTGGACAGCTTTCAGACTCCTGCTTTCTTTAATCTCCCAACAGATGACCACTCTGTTTTGCCCTGGGCTGCCCTATTTTAACACTGAAAAATCTGCACCCTGGGGTGAATCTGAGCCCTGAGTAGTCAGTGCAGTTGGTCACTGATTTCAGTTTTTGTTTTCTGGCCTTCCTTTCCATCTTGGGCCACGAAAAGACAAGCCATTTATCTCTCTCTCTCTCTCTCTCTCTCTCTCTCTACTTATTTATTTGTCTTCCAAATGACATCCATATTGACCTAAGGCACATTCCTCTTGCTCTAAACACCTGACATAGCCTTAGACTACTTATTATCCACGTGATCTGCTGAGAAAGTACAGACTCTAGTAGGGGAAGGAACTTCCCATTCCTATCCATACATTTCTACAAAAGAAGGCCATTCTACTTCCTTCATTTGGAGGGCATAATAGCTAGGAACACCTTGACCTCCAATCTACATTTTGTTTTCTATCATTTTGTTGAAAAGAAAAGTTACATCTGTCCTAATTGTTGGGAATCCAACAACTTTTTGGGTCAAAGTTCTCACAGTGACAGCAGCCATTTCTTTTAAGGGTGATGAACAGAGTGTGTCCTGCCCTTTTCTTTGCCAGATTGGCCTCATGGGTCTGCACAAAGACTTGGTTGCCTTATTTCTCCTTTCTGTGTCAGGACAGCAAACACACCCCAGGAGGAAGAAGTCTAGGCTCTGGCAGGTTCTTCTCTTAGAGGCAATTCTATGCTTTTGATTCTTTTCAGTTTTCACAGTGCTGTGCTTCATGAAGAATAAGCCAGGTCAGCCTTGTCTTGCAAACCTGCCTGTCTTAAGTTAAAAGTGGGTGGCAGTAGAGAACTGATTGGGGTCTCTTCCTTGCAGACTGTTTCTCTTGCTCTCAGCGTTTCTTTGTTGCCGGTATTTCTTTGACTAGGGTAGTAAGTGGTCAGTCCCGAAATCACGTGCCTACAAGTAACATTATACTGGCTGAGCAGGTTGTATTTACATAGTTAGGAGTGTGTGTGTGTGTGTGTAACAAGTAAAGAAAAAGAGGTCATGAATTTGTTGAAGAGAAATGGGGTGTAGATAAGAGGAGTTGAAGAGTGGAAAGGGAAGGGGAAGAAAATTATGTAACTGTAACTACATTTTAATTTTAAAAAGTAACAAAAAATATCAAAAATGTAGGTGTAGGTAGCAAAGAAGAGTCTTGACCATGATTTATTTTCTAGATTTCTAGTTTCTGTACCAACAATTAAAAACATGGTAAGACCCAGATATCCTATTTTTACACTAGCTGTTTGTACCAAAGTCCAAAGGCTTGACAATCTTCTTACCTGCCATGTATCTCTCAACTTATATGGCACTCCTAATTCCCAGTATTCCAATGTAGCTTAAGCCTTCATAGTTCCTGGTGGCTTTCTAATCAACACTTATCTCCCTCCTTTATTCTTTTCTTCATTACTCTTCACTTAACTAAAGTGATCTAATTTCAACCAATGTCTTTATCTGTCATCTGTTTGTGGGTGATTCTCAGCTCTATATCCATACTCTGGCCCTCCCTTACAGGCACCATAATAGTATAACCCATTTGTTTATAGGGCAGCTCTATACATCCTGCTTGCATCTTAAAATAGGCATGGCAAAGTTTGACTTATTATATAGATTTAAGATTCTGATTCTAACTCTAGTCCCTCTTTTGGATATTGGTAACACACTCAAGCATCATCATCCTGAGCTAGAAATTTGTCCCTGGTTCTGGTCTTGTTTCTCTTTCTTTAATCAGTCCTGCTAATTCCACCCCTTGACTCTCATTGCCTCTTCATTCTCATTTTCCCAACTTACTAAGTGTTTTCTCACTGATACTACTTTAATAGCTCCAGCTCTTTTCTCCCTGCTTCCTACTTAGCCCGCTCCACTGTCCATACCTTGCCAGAGTAACCTTTGAACCAGGTGAATCACACGATGCTGTGACCCTGTTTTGAAATCCTTGGATGAGCTAGTCTGTTCTTGTAAATCAGACGTAATCAGGACTGATTTCTCTACTGTGCCTCAGCCCTTCTCCAGCTGTCCTTCCCATCCCATCCCCCTCATACCTTGTCGCAATGGAAAAGCATTTGCTTCTACACTAATTAATACCTGTACCACTTCCACACATTTGCCTCTCTGCCTGCAATGTCATTTTTCTCTTTATCACAGCAAGCTCTAACACTATTGACTTTAAGGACATGAGGATTTACTCTCTCCTGAGTCTCTCTGCCCCATGCTTCAACCCTATCATCAGCCAGGCATATTTCTGATTCTTCTAAAGCTTAAGATTCAATGGGTAGCCATTAGGAAACTTCATAGTGTAGTGGGGTGTAGAATATGCTATATACCTGGACTATTAATAACAACAGAAGAATTATTAACATTCAAGAACTTTACATTATGGAATAGTGCATATGTATACACAAACACACACACAGTGAACTATGGATTGATTTTAAGGGAAAAGTTGCTTGTCATAGTCACAGTGAGTTTTTGTTAGTTTATTCAGAAAATATCTGGCTTGGTGAAATTAACCAACAGAGTTTTTCTAACTAAAATTCCCAGCGTTTTAAATAACCACACAAATTATTTGTTAGATACAATTATTAAACATAGAACAACTGACCTAAGTAAAAGCTGAAAAATTGATTTGTACCATTAGCATCATTGGTTTTAACCCATTCTTCCTGACACCTAGATGGCTGAAATAATTTCCTGTATATTGCAGTCATAGTTCATGGCAATAAAACTACCATCTGTGCACGGCAAAAATAATTTTGTTCCTATAGGAGAATATGTATTCAGATGTCTTAACATGGCTTTGCTTCATTAGTACATATATATATATATATATATATATATATATATATATATATATGAAGTTTAAAGTGTGACTCAGTCTTTTAGAAACTTTCTAATGATCTCAGTTTTTATGGTGATGTTAAAGATATAATGCGGTATGGGGATTTCCAGTGTGGGGACACCCCACTCTGGAAATGACTTATGACTCCTGGGTCACAGAGGTAAAGGCCAAAAACAATCAAAGTAGAATGGCTGTGGTTGATGCTCCTTTTGTCTTAAATGATGTTTCTACAAGGTGATAAGAGTTCAACAGTGAAATGGGCAAGCCCCACTCATGCTTTTAGGCTTAACATTCATAGAAGTCGGTACTCATAAGAGTTATATGAAAATGTGACTGTAATTCTTAAAAAGTAACAGCCTATTTATCTTAACAAATGAGAGAAATCCATCACACCCAGCCAGACAAAATCACACCTAGACTTAAAAAAAAGACCAATTAATAAGTTTTCAAAAACTGAAATCCATCAGTGAGAGGAAAAAAAAAAAACATATACTGAGCATGGGTTGTAAAACTAAGGAAAATGAAGCTCCTAGTTTCTAGTTGGGGACTAGACTCATACAGCTTGGCCAGATCTACACCAGACATGAATTTCTCCCCAGTCTGCATCTTAGTGTTTCCTGTTTAAGCTAATAAATGTGAGACTTGTTAAAATATTTAAGAAAATTCTTACCAAAATATATTTCATGGAAACAAAATATTAAAATGAGAAATAGTAAAAGCATAAATATTTAAACCTTAATTTTGTCAAAGCATACTCATATAAAAATTTGGGTAATGGTTTATAAAGATTAGATATTTGTTTACTTTGGAGAGTTGAAATAAGGGGGAAATGGCTCACACCATTTGAAAATGTTTAAAAATCTATCCTAAGAGGACAGGAACAAGCTATGTGTAATCTCCACATGTGAGTCTCCTTGGGGTTGGCTACAAGAGTGAACATTTTCTTAATCTCCCATGGATGATATCACTTTCAACTTTTGACTACTTTTGATGAGTAATTTTCTCTATTTATTGACACTACTGATCTTGCAAGACTTGCAGAGGGAAGCCAGCTCTCAGCTACATCAACCCTGGCAGAGCATGGTACCCTGTGGGGGATGTGTCTGCACAGAGTTGCTCTCTATTGTACTTTGATTATATTCTTCACTGTACAGTTTGCTCATTATTTGCAGATGGGAGTGTATGTGGGAAATGCAGAACTTTGGGTTTATATGTGGAAATCCCCAGGCAGAAGCAGGCTCCATTTTCACTGGAGGGAGGGACTAGAATTGGTCTGGGGAGATGAATGAATGTTTTTTTCTTGCTCCTATTGTTGTCACACTATATTTTGGCATGTGGAAGGAAGAGTGGCTCTTCCCAGCATCACTGTGGATATGATATGAACCTTTCTGTGTATATGTATATGTATGTGTTGACTTGGTCTCATGGGTACACTCAGAGATAAGATATAGTTGTTTGGTTTGGCCTAATCATAATGGGTAACAAAGGCAGGCTGTTTTGTCCTTGGAGTTGGGGGCTAATGATGGATACATTTAATCCTCTGTGTATATCCAAATATCAGGCAATAGAGGGAGACACATTTGTCCAGGGCAGGCCCTTGAAGGTTCAGAGAGAGTGACAGAAAAGGACTGAGCATGTATGCAGCTTCTATTAGGGTCTTCTCTTGCAAACAGGCTTCAGATTAAAAAAAAAAAATTATGCTGTTCCAGTCTAAGATCTTTTCAAACCTGAATGCAGGGGAAATGTTGGGAAGCACACATCCAGCTGCTGGAAAGTTCCTTTAAATTTCTGATTCGGACTCAGCACAGTACTTATTGTCTTCAGAACAACACTGATGCTTTGCCACAGTTCATCTTTATAGAGTAGCATTTTTTTTCTTTTTCTTTTTTGAAATATATTTTGAAGCCAAACTTTCCTTCTCCTCTTGACTATTTCTAGAAAGAATTTTAAAAGGTTAAACAAGTGCTGACAGACTTGATGGCAAAAGGCATGACAATGTTTAGGGTAAATAATGGACGCTTTATGAAAGCACCGCAAGGCACATACAGTGGTTTGTAGAGCAGTAGAATTGTATGCTCTCAAAACACAATTGATATTCTTTGCTGTGATGATGACTTGGGCCCCCTCATTGTTCTGAATGGGTTAATGCCAGCCTGTATGAGGTAATGATTACATTAAATAACAGATACCAGCTGAGAAGTACAAATAATCCATATTAGAATACTGGCACAAACTTGAATTTGAGAATTATTTATAAGCTTGATTCACAAGCAATGAGCAAGGAGCACACAGGAGTACATACAAATGGCTCATCTCGGCCTCTAATAGAAACTTTGGTTTTCAGTTTTCTGGGAAAATGGCAATTCTTAGGTGGAATTGTGTATCTGTTAGGAAGATTATGGTAATTTGCCTGGTCTCAGAAATCGTATGAATAAAAAGAGCACAGTTTATAAATGGAGGCCCTCGTTTCCCCTTTCACTTTCTCTGAGTGCGCATATTTTAAAGGGTATTATTTCAGAAGCAAAGTGGACATGATTTATGGATAGAACATGTTGCAGGAGAATCTTTCCTTTTGAGTTTACAGGTCCGGTGGGAAGGAAGGTGAAATTCTTCTAGCCATTCAAAAGCATTGGAGTGTGATGGCAGAGCTTCAATAATGTCCCGTTTTCATTCAGAAAGGAGGTTAGTTATGTCCCTCAAGTACTGCAGTGAAAACAAATGCAAGTATGCATATGACATTGAGTTGTCTTTGTCTAAATGCTTTTGTTCTATGAATGGCGTGAAGGAAAAAAAACTCGAACTGTGTAACTCATATAAAAATCATATTTCTCTATTTCATTTCAAGTACAAGTTTTGTTCCAAAGACATATTAAAAGTGGAGAATAGGACAGAATATATTTATGATTTCCCTCATCTTCCTAATAGTCTGTTAGCACTGTTAACGTGCAACTGGACAATTATTTGGCACATAACCCATGATGCAGGAACCTTGACAGAACATCTTTTCCAAAGCTGAATTGTTTTCTAAGAACTCACTGGAAGCTTTGGACACTAATCCACCTTTGTTTGGCTGTTTCCCATGCACAGCAACCATCTCGTTCTGACAATTTCTGATGTTAAAAGTGCTTCCTCTTGTTTCCTGTTCTACTTCCACAATTATCCTTTCTCCATGACTCAGATCTGTAAAACAGAAGTTCGGACTTTTCATGCACATGAATTTCAGCTCTCTTCAGGGCATTTTTTTTCTCATAGTACTTGCGTGGTATTAACAATAACCTACATAATCCTTCAAATGTCATAAACTGCATAGAGAAATAAAAATTCATTTAGCTTTCTTTTCTTTTCCAGCTTAAAACAAAAACTTCTTTGAACATAGATTAGAGACATTAAGAAATAGATTTATTCCACCCAAACTCGAGATCCTACACATGCTCAAGGTAGAGAATGGGTGACTTGCCCACTTGAAGAAAGTGTTAATTGCCTTTCTGAGGCCTAAAGGTCCTGCACACACATTTTTCTACATATAGACAGGCGGACACACATACACACACACACACATCTGGCACAAGGAACTTCCCAGAAACTCATACTCCAACCAAGGACTATTCATGGAGATAAACATAGCTCTTTTGCTTGCATGTATGAGCAATATTGAAAGTGAAGGAAAGTTATGAGTTCGGGTAATTGATGGAGGACATCTCCCTCTCTTCTTAAAAGGCTGACGCAGCACTGCATTATAACTTGCGCTCTGGTGTTAGCTTTCCAAATCATTTCTTATCACGGTGTGCCACACTCCTGCTGCTCTGTTAAGGATTCAGAACACACTGATGTATAAGTGATTCCATACTAATTTCTGGTAATTAATTTCCTACATTCAGGGACTGTGCAAAAGCCCCAGGGAGAGAGCCCTGAACAAAGAGGAAAATCTGCTGTCATGAATGTAGAAATGACAGACCTGGAACAATCAAAGCTGAGACTCAAAACGAGCTCTATTGGCTTGCTCCTATTATTTTTGTGCATGCTACCTCCAGGAATTCCTGGTTCCAAATCTAAACACTTCTTCCCTCTTCTGGGTATCACACCCCACTTAATGCTTTGTCAGTCTCTGCTATAGGCATTTGGACCTTTACTCTTCAACACTGTTGGCTTTACCTCACCTTCCATCATTTGCCTCTGCTTCCATCATAACTTTAGGTTTGGACTTCTTCCTAGTTTCCTCAGCATGTGTATGGCAGGACGGTATGAGTACATGCATACAGGTGCTTATGGAGGACAAAGAGTCATGTTGGATCCCTTGGAGATGGAGTTGCAATTGACTGTGATCTGGGAACCAAATCAATGTGCCTAAGTGCTAAGTCATCTCCCTAGCCTTACCTATATCAGTTTCTTTCTTCTGGTTCCCTGACAAGTCCTAGAGACACCCAGAAATGTGGGGATGCTTTTTGTAACCACAGTGTGCTTGGAGTTGATATGGCTGTGGTTACCTTCCTGCTTTAGAGGGAAGAATTACACGGAACAATTGCCAAGGGTGAGAAGGTAAAACTTTGTCTTAATAGGTACTCAAACATGGTAAGATAATAATCCAAGGTAACAACAAATTAGGAGGACACTGAGGAATGTTTGATTTGCCTTCTTGACTGCGGGAACTACCATTTAAACCCTTTCCAAAGAATCTAGGTGATGGAACTGCTGAAGTGGAAGTTACATTTGACAATATATTCAAGGTCAGGGAAAAGAACATTAACTTGTAGGAAGAGGCAGATTTCTCAGTAGCATAATTCCTGAAGCCAATATTCTAGAACGGATATAAGAGGCATAGGTGGCTCTCAAAAAAAAAAAAAAAAAAAACCATAAAATAAAGTGAAGGAAGTTTCTGGCATGCTGGGAGAGACAGTTCTAAAGAGTGTGGGAAGCCATCTAAAGAAACAGGGAGCTCTCCAGTGACACCATATTTCAGAAGGTTGCCCTCCAACATGGGAACCTTCAGAAAGCAAGCACAGCCATGGAATTTGGGACATGTCAAGGACATGTAGGTGTTTAATTCAGTCTTGTTCTGTTTACCTCGATCTCCTCTATTTATGATCTTCCACCTACGGATTCATTTCTGTGTTTGGTTTCCTCATATCCTTCTCCCACTCCCCCAGCTCTTGTCTGGCTTGATTCTAACCTATTTTGATCCACATTTGCAGATGGTCTCTTACTTTTCCCACACATATTCACCTCATTGTTTTCTTCTTCCTGTTCTGTAACTGTGCACACCAGTTACAATGGCCAGAGAGCCTATGCTGTGATAGTGACCCTTGTTAAGGTCCCCAGTGCATTGTGTAGTGATACCTCCTTCTCTTCACTCAGCTTACTTCAGGTTCCTCTCATTAGCAGATCCCTTAGCTGAAAACTGAAATAAAAACTCAAGAGTGAGCTCATTCACATTATAAAGGACAGAAGGATGAGTCCCCTTTAAGGGACATTTTCTGAAGTGTTTGTTTATAGATCATTAAATATTTAACTTAACTGAGAAACTAGAAGCTGAAATGTTCCAAAGCATTTCTGATTAAATAACAATCTGGAGTTAAGATAAGGCAACTTTAAAATGAAAATAAAATAAAGTCCAAGTGTTCCTATTATCAGGTAAGTAGTTAAAAATGAAAATAAAATAAAGTCCAAGTGTTCCTATTATCAGGTAAGTAGTTAAAATACTGTGGTTCTACAAGAGACATTCTGTGGTTCAACAAGAGACAGTCAACAACCTTGGGTCTTGCCTTCTCCAGCAACTCAGACCTCGTGCTCATCTTTTGTTTGGACTGCAAAAGGGGAGGACCTCTTAGTTGTCTCCTTTTTTTCTGTGTCTTCACTGTTTCTCTGTGAGCCTGGATATAAGATTGAAGAGGGGGCTCATTACCAGGGCTTAGAATACTATAATGTTGAGAAATGAAAGCAGGAACTTTAAACCTCATTGAAATAAAAATGCTTACAATAAGTGTAAAGGACATTTGGAACTACAATGTGAACCATGGCATATCAGGAAGGATAAGGCTTGATGGAGCAGTGACATATATCATTAATGACAGAAAGCAGAACTACCTACTTTTGATTTCCCCTTGGTGTTTCCATGAAGACGAACTTTAAATGAGCAAGGGTAGCACACACACAGTTAAAAAGTCACAGGAACCCAGGTAGATAAGCCATAGTGAGAAAACTCTAACCTGTTCTTTGCGTTAGTCAAAACATGGGGTAACTTCATTACAGAAGAATCTTGGTGCTTGGTCATGTCATTGGCCAACCGCTTTGGACTTTCAAGTATATATGAAGAGAGATGCAGAAAGCCTGGGACAAGTAAATGCCTTAATTCGTATTTAGGAGAAAAAGTTGATTTTAGAGATAGAAGACAGGCACATTTGAAGGTAAGATTTAGAAAGGGAAATGGTATCTACATCACTATGGATTTAGGTAACAAACAGCTATTTGATTGGACTTAAAGACAGCTCAACAGCAGAGAATTCATGCCTAGTATTGTAAATATAGTAAACTACCCATGGCTGGCAAGGCCATGGGACATAGAGGAGAACCCATTATTTCTACTTTCCCAAACCAGTATAATCTCTAACTTTATTCTTAATACTCACTATTATACCCACAAAAGAGTGTAGCTTTTACACCTAATCAAAGAAGATACCTTTTGCAATAGAAACAATACATTATAGAAGGCCACAATTGGTCAAAATATAGAAGATTCCTCACCTTGGGGAGCCTTGTCCTAATCAACACATCTAAACGCAAGCCCTATATACCCAAATATATATGTGTGGGTGGGGGCTGTAAGAGCCAGAGGATCAGGATGTTTTCTGTGAGACTGTTTCTTCTATATATGGCAGGGAAGTTGTGTCCATGAACTCTCAAGAATGTGATAGAGAAATATAAAAATGAGAATATTAGTTGACATGCTAATGTGGGTGGGTGAAGACTCACTGGACCTCATCCCTAGATAGAGATCTACAGACAATTATTGACTGGTAAGAGAGGAAGAATTGATCTTCTCCATGCATAAACTTGCTAAATTGATTGTCTAATACCAAGTGGTACACACACACACATACACACACACACACACACACACAGAGAGAGAGAGAGAGAGAGATATGCATATATGCAAATGAAACTTCCTGGGTCCATTTAGTGTCGCTCATCTATCTATCTATCTATCTATCTATCTATCTATCTATCTATCTATCTATCTATCTGTATTGTTTTTGTTTTTGGAGGGTAGAGGTGAAGGTAAATATTTGCAAGCATGTGAGAATAAAGAATGCAATGGAAAAGGACCAATACTGTGGCTTTAAGTATTTCCTACATTTGGCAAAACATCTGATTTGTTGACAGTACTTTTCTTTCTGCCCTTGTAGATAAAGGACATCCCGAGGATGAGGATGTATGAAGTGGCTCTGAAGCAAGCAGTCTCTTAAAATCAGATTTTAGGCACATGCCTGGGGTTGTATGGAACTTTGTATCAACCTGTGGCAAAGCTTAAAAGGCACACTCATCAAACCTGAGGATGACATGGAGCTGGGAACAATGACTAATTAATTGTATGATAGGCTCAGGACTCAAAGAGACACTGACAGGCTGGAATGAGTGTCCTCTCCAAACAAGATGAAATGTAATACATAAAAAACAAAAACAAAACAAAAAAACAAAAACTCTGGCACCTAAGATTAGAAAAACAGCCCTACACGGAGAAGGACAGTTCAGGGTTCCAAGCTGGTAGCTCATGCAGCTCAGAGCTGTGTTTGCTTAAGGTTGCCTAACTTACCTTTCAAATCTGGGTTCAATGTCAGAATTCCTTCCTGGTTCATCATAATACTTGGGAATGGACTATGATCAATCACCCAACCCTCCTGCCCTTCACCTTTTGCCCAGACTTTCTTTCGCTGGCCTCATTTCTTCCTCCAAATAGCGCCACCTTCTGCTTTGATGTCACATGTACTCCATTGCTTTCTTTTTCTCCTAACTCTACTCTTCCTTATGGCCTCTTTGTCTGTTTTCACGATCTCCTTTCTAATTTACGCACACGCACACGCACATTTATATTTCACATATGACTATAAGAATGGGACATTTGTCTTTCTAGGTCTGATTTATTTCACTTAACATAATGATACATCACATCCATTTTTCTGCAACTGTTACGCCCTCATTTTCTATATAGCTGAATAATATTCTGTTGGGTAGAGGAGCAACATGTTTACTTTTTAAAATCAATTTGTCTCCTTATGAACCTCCAGGCTACTTCTGTCTCCTTGCTATTGTGAACAGCACAACAATAAACATGAGTATACCAATATTCCTAGTGTGTAGCTGGGTTACATAGAACTCTAGGTTTAGCTTTCCATGCTCACTTCCTTCGTGGCTGTGTCAGCTTACATCCCCACCAGCACTCTGTAAGGGTTCACCGTTTCCCTTGCAGTCTTTATTTCCTTGATCCTCAGTGTTAGCTATTTTGACTACGGTGAGTTGGTCTTTCAAGGTGGCATTAATTTGAACATGTTTTTAGATATTTTTGGCGACTTGTAGTTCTTCATTTGAGAACTGTCTGTTCAGTTCATCAGCTTATTCACTCACTGAATGATTTAGACTTTTTTTGGTACTTAATTTTTTTTAATTTTTTTTATATATCTTAGCTGTTAGTCCTCTGTCTGAGGTGTAGTGAGCAAAGGCATATTCATGTTCTGTAGGCTCTCCATTTATCTGGTCGCTGTTACCTTCACTGTACAGTAATGCTTTAAGATAATCCGATTTGCCAACTCTCAGGATTGGTTCCTTTGCAATGGGAGACTTTTCACAAAGTCCTTGAACATGGCTGCACCTTGAAGCTTTTCCTCTAGTAGTTTTGAAGTTCCTGGTCTTACATTAAAGTCTTTAACTGATTTTTGAACTAAATTTTGTTCAAGATGAAAGTCATGTATCTCATTTCATATTTTTTTTTCAAGTACCACTCATCCTGATACATTCACCAAAGAGAATTTTTCCTCAAAAGTCTGTTTTGGTTATTTTTGTATGAATGAAGCATTTGTAGATATGCAGGTATATTTCTTGGTAGTTTGTTCTATTCAATTGGCAAAAATGCTCAACTTTGTTCTAGTCTCACATAGTTTTTGTTACTGTGGCTCTGTAGTATGACTTGAGATCAGGCACTGTGATTTTTCCTTCATTGCTCTTTCTGCTGAGAATTACTTGGGCTATTTCAGGTCTTCTGCGCCTTCATATAAATTTTAGAGGTTTTTTTTTTCCTACTTATGAGGAATGTCATTGGAATATACATGAAACTGCACTGAATCTGTAAATTTTTGTTGGTTATGAAGTCGTGTTAATAATATTAATTTTGCCAACCCAGGTGCATGGGGGTCTTACCATCCTCTGATGTCTTCCTTAGTTTCTCCTTTCAGTGTTTTAAAGTTTTCGTTATAGAGCTTACAGAGCCCTTTCACCTCATTAGCTGGATTTATTCCTAGGCACTTTATTATTTATTCAAATGTAAAGTGAGTGGGAATTTTCTTTTTATTTTATTCTCTGTGAGATCATCTTCGTTACACAGAAAGAAACCTGTTCGTTCACATAGTAGTATCAGACTACTTAGGTGAAGGTGCTTATAAGATATGTAAATTTTCTGGTGAAGTCATTATGGTCTTTCAAGGATAGGATCACAACATCTACAAAAGGAGATACTTTGATTATATCCCTTCCTACTTTCATCTCCTTTTGTTCTTTCTCTTATTTTAAACTCTGATTGTATCTGATCCTCAGAACTAAGCAGCTAGCATTCAGATGGGAGGCCGCTCTGATTTGCTTTCTGTTGTTGGCTCCTGCTCAGAGTGGCTGGGACTGCATCCCTGTGGAGCATTGAAAGAAGTTTCACTTTAGACACAGGTGAGCTCCAGTTTCACCTCATATGCGCTGGCTCCCAGTACCCAAATCTTGTGCTCACACTACCATGTGAAATTGTGAGTAGTTTCATGGGTTTTTCTTGTTTGTTTAAATTTGACCATGATGCTATAGTTAGAGTCAGAAATTTCTGTTTTATAGCTGAGGAAATTGACGCCCAGGGTGGTGAAAGAAGAGGCCTAAATCCATGCAGCTGTTATTGGTAAAACTGATACGAAATTTCAGGCTGTCCTATACCAGCTGCTCATTTCACAACTGCACCTGCTTGTTAACCAGCCTGTACAAGAACTCAAGTTTTCTCTCATATACGGGCTTTTCTCAAAGGTTCCATTGTGTCACGGTGCAGCACCAACTTTTAGAAACGAAACATTCTCTGACATGTTCATGCATGCACGTCAATAGTTCTTGGTTACCCCACCCCCATTACCCCATTACCATCCCTAATTCCCCATCAGCTTGTCAATCACTTCATCTTAACAGCTCTCCTGTATATCTTGATGTTTTAAAATCGTGACCCCATTGAGTTTAACTTAACAAAGGTGAGTAGGGGTCATTTACTGGAGCCTGGCCTTGGCTACATTGCAAAAGAAAGTGACTCTTTGTTCCCTAGCAACCAAGGTCTCAAGAGAGGGAGAGAAGAAGAGGAGAGGGGGAGACAAAGTGATGGAAATGTCTCAGCTAGGGTCATCCCCACAAACTCCCAGGAGCCTCACCTGTCTGAGAGACACTCCCTCCCCTAATTTCTGTTCTCTCTCCTGTTCCTCCCTACCTTACAGAAGGGACAGGAACCTAATGTACTGCTCAAATCCATTTCTCTTGAGAGCTGACTCTCAGGACAGCTGGCAGCAAATGCCTATGTACTACTCCTACTTCGGTTTCCTTTTTCCTTTGTTGTGATCCTCCCTTCCCCAACACGGTGATTGTTCTTTCCTTAAGATTGATGCAGAACCAGAGGATTTTGAAATAAGAGGAGATATTTGAGATATTTTGGTTGGTGCTCACATGACGAAATTAAGGTCGTATGTTGCACAAATCCTGGCTACTAGGTGATTGTCAGGTCCCAGGCTCACAGGTCCTTCTACCTCTCCTGCCTTCCAGCAGGAAACCATACAAGGGCCTTACACAGCGACCTATCAGTTAGGCATTGACCTTAAACTGTGAGCAAGCTTCCGGGTACTAAAGTCATTAATCATTCAACAAGTTATTGTTATTTTTATATCTATCCATGAAGACAGCAAGAGGATTAGGAGAAAGCATATAAAACGGTCTTTTAAAGTGTGATGAAGTCATCTAGCCCACAGGCAAAGCTGCCCTTCAGAGGAAATTTCAGATGTTTGTTAATCATTGTTGATTAAATGATTTTCTTCTGCACCAAGAGTTCCACAGAAAAGCCAAGATCACTGTCAGTTCTAGGAAGCTGCCTTCTTCAGTTCCAGCTACTAACATTTCTTTAAGGGCCTGTGGTTTCCTAGGAATGATCTCTTTAACAAATATTTATATTGTATTCTAAAAATTGTAGCATTGGCCTGTTGAAACCCAAAGACAGATGTATTCTCATGAGACTCATCTATCAGAGCAACGATGACTAAATCTTAGGATGGAGATCATATCATGCATCTGCTTAGTGAGTAATCTTCACCAGATTGCAGATCAATTAGCAATGTTCTGAATCATATGTTCTGAGGAATTGTATTTAATTTTAAGTTTTCTATAATGCTAAGTATTCTCAAATGTTTTATATTGCAGATATTGTATTTTATATTATCTATCTATCCATCATTTATCTATTTTGTGTGTGTGTGTGTGTGTGTGTGTGTGTGTGTGTGTGTGTGTGTGT
>NW_026585797.1:31344122-31461827 GCF_907164565.1 Psammomys obesus | reverse complement strand
TGTGTGTGTGTGTGTGTGTGTGTGTGTGTGTGTGTGTGTGTGTGTGTTAAGGGGGGCACATGTATCTCATTGCACATGTGGAACAACTTTAGAAGATTGATTCTCTTTTTTTGCCATGTGGGTTCCTGGAATCAAACTGAGGTTTGTCAGGCTTGGCAGCAAGTGCCTTTACCCTCTGAGCCATCTTGCCAGCCATGTCTTAGATAAGCTTTGATTGTGTTGGTGATTTTGCTAACCGAAGAGAAGATATTTCTGTTTTCTTAGCACCATTTCTAGAGAGGTTGTGAGTTAGCTCACTTATATTGTCATTAGCAAGCTTTACAGATTTCTTTTAAAAGCCGTAGAAATAGTTTTCCTAATAGCATTTTAAGAGAGCTCTGGTTTACTTTATTAAAGGCTGTTCAAACTATGCAGACAAGAAAACTGATTGTGTTTGTTATGCAGACAAATAACAAGACACCAGCAAGACCACAGACACTGTTGCAGGCGGTGATACAAAGCTACAGATGCCTAAATGAAAACTGAATATCAAGTCACTTTCCAATTGCCCACATGCTTGCTAGCTTTTGGGTAAGAGTAAATTTAATAGAATTTGAAAATGCTCTGTTAGAAAACCTGTCTATTTCACAGATTGTGAGCACCCAGAGGATAAGCCATTAGTTTTTATCTGCATGACTTCAATAAGTTATTTAATTTTTTTGTATCTCACTTTCTTAATCTTAATCTGTAGTGATAACAATACTACAGACTCCAGAGGCACTGGTGAAGAGCCCATGATGGAAACACACAAAGGAAATGCAGCAACAGCTCTTCTATGGGTCTTAACACACACCTGCTGCCTTCCCGGACTAGAAGCTAGGAGAATTTAATACTATTTGTAAAGGATTACAGACAGTGATAAATGTAGAAACAGGTACCTATAGAGACACCAAAGAAGATCCACTTATATTTAACTGATATAAATGTTTCTTTAATTGGAATGCAACAGATCTGCTTTTTTTCCTTTCCCATCGTGTGGTTTTTTAGACCCCGTGTGTGTTAGAGACAGAAGCAGAGAAGCTCCATAAATGATCCTTGGATTCTCCCTTTCAGTCTGAGAGTTTGCACGAAAGGGAATCAAGTGCGTTTGGTACCTCCCACCTCGGGAAGGCTCTGTACCTCTCACTGCTGGGCTGGGATTAAAACGAAAACAGTTAACGTTTATTGAGTGTGCATAACGTGTTAGACACTGTACTTTTTGACCTGTTTCGTCCTCATTTAGCACCCACAACAAAAAAGGAGGCAAGCTCTATTATTTTTACTTCTGTATTCAAGGACAAATAGGCTTCAAGTTTGACCTGTTAAAGATCATAAAACCAAACATTAGATCTGGATGGTCTATAAGGGAGATAGAAAGTTTTGACCTCTCTGGATCCCAGTGTTTGAAGAGTCATGAACTAGTTGTGAATTGTTACATTCTCAGGGGTGGCAGTAAATAGAATTGGGACCATCATTCCCATTTCACAGAGTTTGACTAAATACTAAAATACTTTTGCTTTTGAAAGAATAAAATTAGATGCACAAGTCTCTAGAGGAAATTTTGCATTTAATAGCTTTATTTATTTTTTGTATGTTATTAAAACATGCTTATCACAGGTTAAAAGACAGAGAATCTGAAGTTCAGGGAAATATGATCAACAATAACTGGAAATGTAAATCTGAGCCTTAAAACTTCCCAAGTGTGAGTGTTGCATCTCAGCTCCTGCTTCCTCCCTCTTTTCTTTCTTTTTTTGTTTTGATTAATATATTTTTTTAATTTATTTATCACAATATATTTACTTTGTATCCCAGATGTAGCGCCCAAATTTCGTCCCCTCCAAATCCCTTCCTCCCTACCTCCCTCATCTCATCCCATGCTTCCAGTCCAATAATAGGGGAGGTTCTCCTCCTCTTCCATCTGACCCTAGCCTATCAGGTATCATCAGGACTGGCTGCATTGTCTTCCTCTGTGGCTGATAAAGCTGCTCCCCCCCCCCCAAGGGGTGAGGTGATCAGAGTCAGCCACGGAGTTCATGTCCAAGACATCCCCTGTTCCCCTTACTAGGATGCCCACTTGGAGACTGAGCTGCCGTGGGCTACATCTGTGCAGGGGTTCTAGTTTAACTTCATGGATGGCCCTTGGTTGGAGTATCAGTCTCAGAAAAGATCCTTAGGCCTCCCTCTTTTCTTTTTCTCTTTTTTTAATGTTAACTTTGTTAAATTTTAATTTTTTTCTCCCAATTGAAGCCTTCTCCATCAACTCCCCCCTGCCCCACCCTCCCTTCTTTCTTCCCATCATCCCCTTTCCTTAGTCCACTGAAAGGGGGAGTTCTCCTCTATTGCCATCTTCCCATAGCTTAAGTATCATCAGCACTGCCTGGATCCTCTTTCTCCATGGGTTGGAAAGGCCACATTACCAGAGGCGAGTGATCAAAGAGCAGTCAACTGAGTTTGTGATTGAGGCAAACCCTGCTCCCCTCCCTCAGAGATCCACATGGAGACTGAGCTGTCAACAGGCCACATCTGAGTGGGGTGGGGGAGGATTCTAGGTTGTCTCCGTGCATGGTCCTCCATTGGTTTATCAGTCTCTGCAGGAACCCCTGGGCTCTGATCTTTTAGTTCTGTTGGTCTCCTTGTGGGGCTCCTGTCCCCTCTATGTCACTCTATTCCCACCCCTCTCTTTCTCCATAAGACTCCCTGCACTTTGCCCAAAGTTTGACCCTGAGTCTCAGCATATGCTTTGATCACCTCCTTTCAAGAAGACTAGTTACAATCTTTGGTGAAAAGGAAGACATAGGATCTGGCTAGGGTATTGGGAGAGCAATACCTCCAGTTGCAATACAAACACATCCGAAGGTACGGGGAAAAATAACCAATGTTAAGGCGAAGTATCCAGGAGGACTCGTAGTAAACAAATGGTCTTGATGAGAGCAGCCACATGAGATATGTAACCGAGCAATTGTAAGGTACTGAGTAGTTGTTTAGTAGTCAAGGTTTGGGGAGTAGATAGAGAGGAGAGATGACATGTGGGATGAGCTCAACATTAGGAACTGGAAAGGTGACACTAGCAGCTAATGAAGCTAACAAAACTTTCGATATCTGAATATGAATGTGAGAAACAACCTAGGATCCTATGCTGCTATGGCAGCCAGAGCTTGGAAATTCAGTACTTCAGAATTCAGGGAGGTACAAAGAAGTGAACCAAATGTTGGAAACCTTTGCTCATTGCATTATGCAAGACAAAAAGCCAACAGAAGAAGCAAAAAAAAAAAATGCTGAAAGGAAAGGTTTTATGCAACTTTATGTACTGGAGAAATGAAAGAGTGGAGTTCTGGAATGAGTAATAAGAAAGGATACTGGAAAAGTGCTAGGTTTCAGGCTTGTTGATGCAGTTTCAAGTAACTGAGATAAAATATTCAATAAAAATAAACAAATAGAAAAAAATTACACCAGAATTAAAATTTTTAAAGATCAAATGGAAAAATCCAGATAAGGACATGTAATAACAAAATAGTATAGTTAATGACTTGAATGTAACATAGTATTTGATATAGCTATAGAGAGACCCTATAAACTGGAAGATAGCAAAAAGAAAGTATTTAGATTGGAAAGTTAAAAGTAAAAATGATGAAGAGTGTTAGAAAAGTGTGTGGTAGATTTATGAACTGTGATGTAAAATATGCATAGAGACCTAGAAGGGTAGACATGGTATCAACTTCAACAGATGTTCAATGTCAACTTTATAGAAGATTATTTTTCAGAAACCAATGAAAGATATCAACTCACACAATTATATATCAAAATAAGAGTATATGCAAAGAAACTACAAATACATTATTGATAACAACCCTAAAATACAGAGTAAATATTGTTACATAGAGAGAAAACAGTTTTATATGTTTTCAAAAGAGTAAGATCATGACTAACACCTGTATTCTTGACAGAAATGAGAAAAGCAGAAAACACCTGCTGATTTCTAATTCTATAACTATCAGAGATGCCATTCACTAGTGAAGCTAAAATATGGATACTTTAGACAAAGTGAAGCACAACAGAAAAATAAAACAAACTGAAGTAAGCACATAGTAACTACAGAGAATATTTCAGGCAAAAGGTACCTCAGAGGAAACAAAATAAACAAACAAACAAAAAAACAGAAAAGGAAGAACAACAGAACACAGCTCACTGAGTATACCTTCCTAAGAACAAAGCCTGAAAATTCACGAAGAAAAAACAAGCCTGGAAAAGAGCCACATGTACGTACGAAAAAGAGCAAAATGTATGCAACTTCATAGCTTTCAGAATGTCATTGCTGATATAAAATATGTAGACACAAACCTAGTAAAACTGCAGTAAGCACAGTTTTACACAGGAAGTGTTTAGAACCCCACAATATCAACAGCAAACATGGCGTTTTGTCTTGAAAAAAATGTCTGATTTTTTTTTTTAAATGTAGTCAGCCTAAGGAGAGTTGCAGCTTGTATGTTATTATCAGGTCAAGGCAGAAAGTCATGTGAAATTGGATAGGAAGCTATAACACCAAGGGTCTGGGGGTGTGGCCTGGGTTACACATGATTCTTTGAGCTAGCTGGTAAGTACTTGTAGTATATCATGTGTGCATTCATGTCTTTCTAGTATGTTTACTAAATTGGAACACAAATTCTTTTGTATTTGCCTGTGTTTCTCTAAGTAAAATGGAGTAATAGGAAATAAAAGTTTATATTATTATATTATTTGTTTTAGTTTCATCTCTAATGAAACTAAAACTTATCAAATCCATGCTTTTAAACAAGCATCATAAAATTGAATATAAAAAAATCTAAACAATGCTGAGTGTAATGGAATATGCCTTTAATCTCAGCATCTGGGAGGCAGAGGGACTTGTATACAAAGTCCCTGTATAAAACATTCCCTCTCCAAAAAATATAAAATTAAGTGAATATTGACTATATAAAGATAATAAAATACAGAATACAGAAAAATTATGAAAATTATATCATAGGAGATTGGAGGAGAAAAATAATGTTCATTTTTTGTGATCCTATTATGGTCTAGGAAGTGGAAATAGTAGCAATTTATTACAGCTGATAATTCTAGGTACAACTTGGAACCATTACAATAAAAGAAATTACATTTAAGGTATTAACAGAGAACAGTAGACAGATATAAAGAAATTACTGTTTAAATGCAAAGATAAGCCAGCCATCAAAAAGTAAGAACATATGGAATAGATCAAAAAACAAATGGTAAAATGATAATTACAAACAGTTATACGAATAACTGTAATTAGGGAAAGAATTAATACTAATACTATTAGTATTACTAATACTAATACTCTAAATACTCCAATAAAAAGACAGAGATTATTATACCATGTTTTAAAAATTCTCCATGTCGGGAAAGAAAAAACTTAGCTGTAAGGATATAAATGTACTGGATATAAAAATGTGCCCAGTAACACACTGAACGCCTTTGCTGTTTTGTCTGTGATGATCAAAAAGCCTTCAAAGAACACTTATATAGGCTCTTATATAGTATTTTATGCAAAAACCAAAAATAATTAAAATTTATATATATATATTTTTTAAAAATTCATACATGCATGGAGTGTATCTTGACTTTATCTGCTTCTCACTCCTCAACTCCAACTGCCCCCCAGGACCGTTCAATACATCTTACCAACGTCATGTCCTCCTTTTGTACTTATTTATTGACTCCACAGAGTCCAATCAATGCTGCCCTTATGCATGTATTCATACGAAACCACTTCTAAAGGGAAGTGACTTCGCCTGCCAATTGTTCCTCAGCAAGGCGTGGGGCCTTGAGAACTCCTCCTTCCTCAACAATGGGATTTTTTTAAGTGGCTTAACCTTGTGCAGGAACCCACCACTGTGTATGCTCATCTGTACAATATTTATGGCAAGTCCAGAGGAGAGCATTTCATAACATAAAGAAAGCTCCGGCTTTCTTTCTGACCACTTACCTTGATGTTTCCTGAGCCACTTGTAGGTTAGAGGTGAGGTTGCATGGAGGGTCCCTGCAGGCTTTACAGTCAGCAGGGAAACAAGCCATGGAAAAACAAGAATGAACTCAGTTGAGCCTGATTTAAAAAAAGCATATCTATATGCTTTTTTAATCCTAGCACAGTTTTGGAAAAAGTGTTCAGATAACATCAACTCAGCCCTCTGAGGACAACAAAACTCAGACATGTTTACTTTGAAGCTCTTTACAAAGTACACCTGGCTTCATCTGTAAGATGGGTTCTCATTGACTTAAAAACAGTGCTCAAGATAAAGGTCTAGTGAGAATGAGTGGAGTATGCATCATGCCTGTGGAAGACAAGATTGGCCTGGCCCTAAGATAACATACAAGTCACTTATACTGTTGTAAAGTACACATACCACTTCTCACAAGGATGAATTTTGTGGCCTAGAAGTAATGCTCAAGGCTTTAGGGGGAGAGTCTAGAATAAGTAAAGCATAAATTATGGAAGATGCAGGTAGAGCCTGGAAAAGCAGATAGACAAGGATCGCCATATTGTAAACTACATTCATTCCTAGCATTCCAAGAATCTTTTGATGGGTGCCTGCGAGTTTAACTTTCCTGACTTCTCTAGTAGTTATCTGTGTGCACAAGCAGTGTTTGCCCTTTAAAGGGTTGACACAGACGTCTCAGCCAGAGTTGAGCTCTCAGGCACTTTTCTCAGTACTTTGAATAATTATGAGTCTATGTATTAAGCCTTACCCACTGGAATAAAAAGCGTCTCTGACCAAGGTTGGTAGCAGCACAAATCTGTGGACAGAAATAAACATCACTATGCAGAAGGCAGTTTGACAACATGACCATTAGAGAAATAATTCCACCAGGTTCTTCTCTAGGGCCGGTGACTTCTCTAGTTGTGAGGTTTTACTATGCTGACAGTATGAGACATGGATTGTCTCTGTGGAGCAAGCCTCAAGTTTAATGAGGACAGCAGTTGGTTATCACCACGAACTGTCTTGCCACTAATCCACCTTTTCATTTTGCCTGGCAAGTCAGCAATGAAGTATGCAGTGTCCAGTGATAGGCAAGTCCAGATATCTAACCTGTTCATATGCATGTGTATGTGTGTGAAGTATAAAAAATCTAGAAAGGCATCCAAAGAGAGTAGTATCGAGTGAAGAGGGGAAGATAGGCAGGAAGTGGACAAAAGGACACATAGAACATGAAAGGGGAAAGGACCTTGATGGAACAAGCTACAAGGAGGGAACAGGGACAGCAAGGGTGAGGGAAATGGGAAGGAGTCAGGGGGAGTTGAAGAGAGGTAGGGGTGAATGGATATGATCAAAGTATACATTGTATAAAAGTAGGAAAACTTCAAAAGGAAACAAATATAAATATTATCAAGGAGACTGATCAAGGAAAAAAGATTACAAATTACTAAAATTCAGTATGTGAAGATATAACTACATTTATCATAAATATTAAAATATGAGCCATAAATATTAAACATAACATAAATGGACCATATTATAAATATGTTTGAAACTATAAGTACAGCTAAAATCCATGGCCTCCAAAGTTACATAAAGAGATAAGAAGGGGCAGGTAACCATGCAGTTATTTGTTAAGGAGCACCTTTCAAAAAGCAAAATAAAAATAAAAACCCGCCTCATCCAAGAGGCTTGTCAAAGAAGTTGAAACATTTCTAAAAAATAAAAACAATGTTTTCTCCCTTTTCTGATGTCTATCCTGTTTGCCTTTCTGAATGAGGATTGAGCATCTTACCCAGGGTCCTCCTTCTTGATTTGCTTCTTTAGGTGTACAGATTTTAGTATGTTTAACCTATATTATATGTCTAATCTCCACTTATGAGTGAGTATATACCATGTGTCTCTTTCTGCTTCTGGGGTACCTCACTCAAGATGATCTTTTCTAGCTTCCACCATTTGCCTGCAGATTTCATGATCTCATTGTTTTTAATTACTGAGTAGTATTCCATTGTGTAAATGTACCACAATTTCTGTATATATTCCTCAATTGAGGGACATATGAGTTGTTTCCAGATTCTGGCTATTATAAATAAAGCTGCTACTAACATGTTTGAGCAAATGTCCTTGTTATATACTTGAGCATATTTTGGATATATGCCCAGGAGTGGTGTAGCTGAATCTTGAGGTAGCACTATTCCTAATTGTCTGAAAAAGAGCCAGATTGATTTCCAAAGTGGTTGTCCAAGTTTATATTCCCACCAGCAATGGAGGAGGGTTCCCCTTTCTCCACATCCATAGTACAGGAGCCTACCACAGAGGGCTTCTGAAAGACTCTTCCTAGCAGGGTATTAAAGCTGAGGCTC
Source organism: Psammomys obesus (assembly GCF_907164565.1). Classification (NCBI taxonomy): domain Eukaryota; kingdom Metazoa; phylum Chordata; class Mammalia; order Rodentia; family Muridae; genus Psammomys; species Psammomys obesus. Next base: position 31,453,474 of record NW_026585797.1, on the reverse strand, counting down.
ATAGCCAAACTTTGGGCAGAGTTCAGGGAATCTTATGAAAGAAAGAGGAGATAGAAATACATGGAGGGAAATGTTCTAATTGTGTACTTGAGCCTCTTTTGGATATATGCCTAGGAGTGGTATGGCTGAGGAAGAGCTATTCCCAGTTGTCTGAGAAAGCGCCAGATTGATTTCCAGAGTGGTTGTACAAGTTTACATTCCCACCAGCAGTGGAGGAGGGTTCCCCTTTCTCCACCTCTCCAGCATGTGTTGTCACTTGAGTTTTTCATCTTGGCCATTCTGATAGGTGTAAGGTGAAATCTCAGGGTCATTTTGATTTGCATTTTCCTAATGGCTAATGACGTTGAACATTTCTTTAAGTATTTCTCTGCCATTCGATATTCCTCTGCAGAGAGTTCTCTGTTTAGCTCTGTTCCCCATTTTTTAATTGGATTACTTGGTTTGCTGCTTTTCAGTTTCTTTAGTTCTTTATATATACTGGATATTAGCCCTCTGTCAGACAAACGGTTGGTGAAGATTCTTTCTCAATCTGTAGGTAGTTGTTTTGTTTTGATGATGGTGTCCTTTGCTTTCCAGAAGCTTTTCAGTTTCATGAGGTCCCATTTATTGATTGTTGCTCTTAGAACCTGTGCTGCTGGTGTTCTGTTCAGGATAGCAATGGGAAGAGGGACTGCCTCTGACATAATCTGTTTGGCCTGCTCTTTGATCACCTCCCCCTGAGGGGGGAGCAGCCTTACCAGGCCACAGAAGATGACAATGCAGCCACTCCTGATGTGATCTGATAGACTAAACTCAGAAGGAAGGAGAGGAGGACCTCCCCTGTCAGTGGACTTGGGGAGGGGCATGCGTGAAGAAGGGGGAGGGAGTGTGGGATAGAGAGGGAAGGAGGGAGGGGCTTATGGGGGGATACAAAGTGAATAAAGTGTAATTAATAAAAGTTAAAAAAAAGAAATACTTGGAGGGGACTGGAACTCCTCAAGGAGAGCAACAGAAGAAAAAATATAGGCCCATGGGTTTTTTTTTTTCTGAGACTGATACTCCAACCAAGGACCATTCATGGAGATAACCTAGAACCCCTGCACAGATGTAGTCCATGGCAGCTCAGTCTCCAAGTAGGTGCCCTACTAAAGGGAACAAGGGTTATCTTTGACATGAACTCAGTGGCTGGCTCTTTGATCACCTACGTGTGTGTGTGTGTGTGTGTGTGTGTGTGTGTGTGTGTGTGTGTGTGTCAGGGGGCAGCCTTGTCAGGCCACAGAGGAAGACAATGCAGCCAATCTTGATGAGATCTGATAGGCTAGGTTCAGATGGAAGGGGAGGAGGACCTCTCCTATCAGTGGACTGGGGGAGGGGCATGGGAGAAGAAGAGTGAAGGAGGGTAGGGTTGGAGGGGATGAGGGCCAGGGTACAGCTGGATACAAAGTAAATAAACTGTAATAATTTAAAAATAAATAAATAAAAAATAAAACAATGGCAAAACATGTTATCTTAGTAGATGCAGAATGATTTTAATCAAATTTAACTCTTGCTTCATGGTTACCAATAAACTCTCAGTACATGAGTATGGGAGAGGCACTTCTTTAACTTGCTAAAGGCATTTGACAGGACATTGCCAAAGTGCCCCACTTTCTGCTGTAGTGCTGAAACTTCTGTGAGATTGAGAGGATACAGTTTCTGCTATAAAAGAGGGCATAGCCAGGGCATTGAAGAAGCAAAAATGTATTACAATTGGAAAGACTAAGATAGAATTGTTTTTGTTCTTGGGTGACATATAAAAATAGAGCCTATGAAAGTATAAAGGAATCCACAATCAAGCTATCTGAATGAATGGGAAAACTTTAATGAGTATTTGTATTTGAAATGAGTATATGCTAAACTTCTTCATTCTACCAACAATGAAATTGGTGAATAAATTGTAATTTATATTGGTGCTGGAAAGTATCAAATATCTAGAATCAAATCCAACAAAATGTATAAAGATTTTATATAAAACTATTGCTGAGAAAATCAAAAGCAGACATACAAATAAATACTTTGTGTTGAAAAACAGTTTGAAAACCACAATTTATAGATTTAAGACATTTTTTTTCTCCACAAAATCAGCAAGTTGAATCTTAGTTGTGACTAAAAAGCCAAAGAGTCAAGAATTGTTAAAATGTTAGTCAATTTTTCTAATTGAAGAAAAAAAAAAAAAAAAAAACCCTGGGAGACATATTATCAAATTTCCCCAAGTCCTCCAAAAGCTAGTGTAATTCCAAGTGTGGCATAGTGGATGGAGGAAATAAGTAAGTAGTGAAATAATAAGCTCGGAAACTGACTGATAAGACAAACCGAACAGTGAAATAAAGAAGGGTGGTCCTTGTATGGCATGTTCGGGTATCTCTATGGGGAATTTTAGATTTGACCCTTCTGTTATGAGATACAGACATTTCAATTCCAGGTGGATTATAATATATGCCTAAACGGTAAAACGATAAAGCAACAGAGTTCACAGGAGACAGCATTGGACAGAGTTCACGACTTTGGATTAGGCAGAAACCCTAAGGAGGACACAAAGTGGAGAGATTGATAAATTGGAATTCATTAAAATGAGAGCTCCTCAGAACAGTAGGCAGCGAGGAGAGTGAGGAGACAATACTCTGGGGAAGAATGCTTTTGTGTTTTACAGACTCACAGCCTCGGTGAAAACCAATTCCCAAATTAAAAAGGAAATGATGGACAACACACTTAGAAATGTGTAGAGTTGAACATGCACTTAAAGGGAAAAGGGGGTGTGCTATCTGAACAGCAGGTCATCAACAGAATAGTTGTGAAGTGAAATGTCTGTAGCCGTGAGAATAGAGCAATTACTGAGATGCGCAGTAATAGTGATGGATTTCATAAACACGATGCATTCAGAATAAGCCAGGCAGAATAGTGTGTACTTGAGATCATTCAGAAACATTCAGAGGAGATACAGAAACTGCTAAGTGACACCAGAGCAAAGGTTCTTTTGTGCAGTTGTCCTTATGAGAAGCAAACATAAGGTGAATTTGAGGTGTCAGCAACACTCATTTGTGGTGCAAACAAAATCGGTAGTAATTTTTTCTCTGAATATATAAACTTTTGATAAAAAGTGACATTATACAACTCCAACATAAAGTTGAACCTAAATTAGATCATTTTGAGGACAACTGGGGAATTTAAATATTATTTTGACATTGGGGACACTAACATATTCATTCATGTTTTGAGATGCAATGTTTTTTTTGGGTGACATGAAGGACATGGAGTGCTTTTATTTTTAGCAGAGGGAGACTGAAGTGATTATGAACAAACTGTCATGAGGCTGGCAACTTAGTCTCAATGACTCAGTGAAACAAAGTTGTGCATATAGAAACGTATTTACTTAGTATAAACACAGATGCAGCAAATATGGGACAGTGCTAACTACTGTGCTTCAGATTACAGTTGGACTTAGAGAAAGGAAATGTAGTGTGCTGATCACTCAGTGTTTCTGTGTGGTTAAAATATGCAGCATAGAGAATTGGGGGAACTTACAAAGCATTACAGTACGTGTTCTGTTTCCTGTGCCTGTTTCCTGGGGTCTACACAAGATGGACTATCCAGGATAGCTGCAACATTGCTTTTCCTGTCTCATCCAAGATCTCCCCAGCTCATCACAATCCCCGGAGTCAGGAGCCAGGCCCAGGCCAGCTGCTGCTTCCTGCAGCCGCTGATGCCACGGCTTGCCCTTGGAAGACTTCTTCTTAGGTACCCTCTTCATTTTCCTTCTCTTTTTAGTCATTGCCTTCTTTCCCCCAACTTCTTATGGCACCAAGCAGTTCAACTCTCTTCCAGTGAAAGAAGACCAAGAGAAACAAGGAAATCAAACAAATACATCACCTCAATTCACTGGAGGAGGATCTAATTGAACAAAATGAAAACAATTTCTCTGCAGCCAGCACCACAGCAGGAGCTGGTCTTTCTAACACATGCCAACAACTCAGTGTGTAAATATTTTCAGATTGCCTTGTTAGAGGCAAGACAGAACCCATGCTGAGCCGTCCCTCACCCATGTTTTTGTGATCAGAATGGTTGGAGCTCCTCTATAGAGGACAAAGGCCATCAGGAGGCTGGTGTGCCTAGATGACATGGATATTGATGGGCTACCCTTGAAAAATGAACAGAACACTGTAGAGAGCAGGCAGAAAAGCCCCTGCCCCATGTAAAATGGGGGAGAGAAAAGATGGCTTCTGGATAGTTATCATGGGTTCATGTGAGGCTGGCAATCTGCTATTGAATTGCAAATTCCCTTTTGTATACCACTAATTGTGACAAAATTTTGACATGTGTCCCCCATTGTTTTCTTGTTCTCTCTCTCTCTCTCTCTGTCTCTCTCTCTCTCTCATGTGTGACAGTTTTACCGGGTACTTCAGGTTGGCCTAGAACTTGCAGTCTTGTTCTCTGTGCCTTTTAGAAGCTGGGACTGTAGGTTTGTCTATCACATTCTGCTGTCTCTTGCACAGTTTAAAATATTTCAAGGTGGTCTCTGAACTTCAGGTTTTCTTTTCAATTCACTGCTTACTTCTGTGTTCTGATTCCTGGCAAGCCTCTTACCCACTATGCTCCGCCTTTCTTCTTCATAAAATGATGTTATTGCTACCATGCTCCGTTTGAGCTTTCAATGTGTTAAATTAGTTATATGTACAAAAGGTCCAGAATCATGCCCAGAACAGCCTAAACCCTCTCTTTGTAAATTGCTAAGTTACTGTGGTGATGAAGAGAAGAAAGCTTCAGAATGAGGAGGATTTTGTAGCCACTGTGTTCTCTTTAACCTCCTCTATTTATGAATTTCTGTTTCTGAAACTTGTGTTAGCTTCAGATCCTTAACTTTTCAAGCCATTGTCAGCTTCTCATTTCCATGGGGATTTCTAGCCTTCAGCTGATTAGTTAACAGGGTTTATGGATTGGGCTTCTTGAGTTTCTAACATTTCTTACACGGTGCCATTTTCTAAAGCTTCATCATGAGTTTGCTTCTTACCTGAAAACTAGCAAGGGCTTCTTATTCCTAGTGACTCTCCAGCCTCCCTGCTCCTCGATGTCTCCACAGTGCTGTCATCTTGGGTAATGTGCAAACCTGTGAAAACATGTTAGTGGCTGTCTATTGCTTGCCAGCCAGCATACAGCCTGGATGCCGGCTTCAGGAGCCTTGGGAAATCCTGACCTGCATTTCTAGACTTAGCCCTTTTTATTTATTGATATGCACTGAATTCTCAAGCTCTGCATCTCACAGTCACTGGAAACTTGCCAGCTTCAGACTGCTCTACTTATAGCTATAGGGTTCTGTCCAGCAACAGTTTCTATCTTTTGCAAAACAGGGAAACACAGGCTCTCTTTGTAGGGTGGTTGTGATAACAGGAGTTGATATTTGTGGAGAATTTAGGGCTTAACGTAAAGTGAGATCTTAGTGAATGCCAGTTATCATGAGTGCAATTGTTTATACTGCTCTGTTAAATGAAATCTCCCCATATCTCTTTTGACAAGAAATAGCCATTCTTCAAGCCACGCCTTTCAGCAGTCTTTCCTTACTCTATCCAGATGTCTTTTTTTTCCCCTCATATGAATCCTTGTGTATATTTATAAATGATAATCTTATATACCTACAGTCAAAACACTTTCCTGCAGCCGTATTTGTTTAAAACCTTCAAGTAATATCTTTTCAAAAACCATTTTATGTCTCAGAGAGACATTTACTGTCTCTCTGTGTATGCATCCATGCATGCAATGCATGTATGTATGTATGTACATGCATAAATAGTAGCACATACATCAGAGGACAGCTCATGGGAGTCAGTTTTCCCCTCTCACCATGTGAAATCTGTACATTGAACTCAGGTCATTACCCTGACGGCAAGCACCTTTGCTTTGTTGAGCCTTCTTGCCAGCCCCCCAAATTCTTTACTAAGCAAGCCTTGGCAGTATACATTCCCCCTTCATGCATCTTTGTATTACCTGCTATGATGCCATATGGAAATCTCCTCATGCCTCTATAACTGGGAGTATTAATTTGATGGATGCTTAATCATTAAGATTAATTGATAAGTCTGTTTTGTTGGATTGACTGTTATTACATGTTAGGACTCTTGCATTCTGAGAAGATCACCAGAGAACTAAATGTGAGTGACTAGAATTCTACTGTCCACAACTTTCTGAAAAGGACAGCTTTTTAGGAATGTCTCTTTAGGACAACCCTACAACTACGTTAACCAAACATTAAAAAAAATGGTTCATATTTGTAACTTTACTGTTAGGAACTTGAGGTCAAAGCAGCTCTGCTTCCAGTCATTCACACATACAAGAGGTGGGCAGGCTGATCCACACAGTAATTTTTCAGTACAAGGTGCTGAGAGATCCTTAATCTGGCCTTTCTTTTCCTCTTCAGCAACACAGAACTTTTCTTTTCTTTTTTTTTTTTTTCCAATGGATTAGGTTTATTTTTTACAGCAAAATGTGAGAAGCCTTATTTTCATTAGTGTGTTTTCTGTAAAACAACTCTGATGTTCTGAAAGTAAGTAACATTTTTTTAATTTTTTATTAATTATACTTTATTCATTTTGTATCCCCCCCATAAGCCCCTCTCTCCTCCCCTCCCGATCCCACCCTCCCTCCCCTTTCTGCATGCATGCCACTCCCCAAGTCCACTGATAGGGGAGGTTCTCCTCTCCTTTCTGATCTTAGTCTATCAGTTCTCATCAAAAGTGGCTGCATTGTCCTCTACCATGGCCTGGTAAGGCTGCTCCCCCCTCAGGGGGAGGTGATCAACGAGCAGGCCAATCAGATTATGTCAGAGGCAGTCCCTCTTCCCATTACTATGGAACCCACTTGGACACTGAACTGCCATGGGCTACATCTGTGCAGGGGTTCTAGGTTATCTCCACGAATAGTCCTTGGTTGGAGTATGAGTCTCTGGGAAGTTCCCTGTGTTCAAATTATCTTGTTCTGTTTCTCTCCTTGTGGAGTTCCCGTCCCCTCCAGCTCTTACTATTTCCCACTTCTTACATAAAATTCCATTTACTCTGCCCATCAGTTGGCCATCAGGCTCAGCATCTGCTTTGACAGTCTATACTGCAGAAGCTTTCAGAGGCCCTCTGTGGCAGGTTTCAAGGTTGTTTCCTGTTTTCTTCTGGCTTTCAGAGGCCCTCTGTGGCAGGTTACAAGGTTGTTTCCTATTTTCTTTTTCTTCTGATGTCCATCCTCTTTGCCTTTCAGGATGGGGATTGAACATTTTAGTTAGGGTCATCTCTTTTGGTTAGTTTGTTTAGATGTACAAATTTTAGTGGGTTTATTCTATGTTGTATGTTTATATGAGTGAGTATATACCATGCGTGTCTTTTTGCTTCTGGGACAACTCACTCAGGATGATGCTTTCCAGGTCCCACCATTTACCTGCAAATTTCATGATTTCCTTATTTTTCATTGCTGAGTAATACTCCATTGTATAGATCACTTTTCTTTTCCTTTTAGCCTGCACCTACCTGTTTTCTACTTCCTTGTAGGGTGATGGTGGGAAGGTTAAAGAATGGGGCGGATCTTCCCGTGACAAGTCTCTTGAGCCTACATTTCCTGCTTCCTTTTTCCCAGCTGCTCCCTTCTTGGGTAGACTCCTGCACTCTGTAAGAGTGCCAGCTGCAGACAGCTGTTGGTTGCAGGCATCAGACAAACAGTAAGATGTGTTTTTAACACAATGTAGCAACGACATTGTTAATTTTAGATACTGGGGTCTCTGTCCCCTAAGCAGATAGGCAAGATTCTGAAAACCCAGAAGGTTTAGCTCAGGAGGGCAGATTTGCTCCAAATTTATGGGGTTTTTTTCCCTGATGTTTTTCTATAGGCAGTCTAGCCAAAAACCGGTGCCTCAGAACCTGGGTAAGTGAGGACAACTGTAGGTCAACATGAGGCAGTTATTTTGGATTCAAGGACTAGTTCATAGGAACTCTTTATATCAGGGCCAAGAGTTTGTGTTTGCTTGCGCTGTTGCTAAAAGGGCAGGTCACCGTGCCTCTTGCCCACTTTTGCTTGAGACCTAAGATTGAAAATTGTTGCCCTAAACAGGTAATAGAATCACTTTAAAGATCTCTCTCTAATGTATTTACCTTCCAGACAGCAAAATGCCAGGCTGCTAACAGATGAGTTGTTTGTACTTTAAAAGTTTACTGTTCCAGTTAGGACATTCTTGATGGCATTTTATATCCTCTGTGCAGTGCAGTCAGCTGATTCATGCTGTCTTCTGAAGGTTATGAGTCTCCATGTGATGTTAAGAACTATATGTCCGAACCACTAAAGAAGAAGTATATAAAATGCAGGGCTGCTCAGTGGAAGTATATGAAGCAGAAGTATTTCATTTTGTGCCGTGGTTCTTGTTATATTTGTAGCCTTTGAACACTGGCAGTCCCTCCTTTTTCTTCCACTTCTGGAGTTATAGCTGTTCTTTCTGTCCAAAAACACAGAGCAAAGCTTTTCAGGTAAGTTCTTTAAATTTACTATATGCATTTTAAATTCATCTGAAAAGTGCCATGGCTGGCTGAGTTATTACACATGAGGGTTCCTATAAGCTGTTCAGAGGGCTCATGGTCCCCGATCACAGGGATCTCCTAAGTACAGCACTCCCGAAACACATGGCAGGGATGCCAAGAAAAGTGCCAGAATGAGAAAGGTTCAAGAAAAACACAAATGCATGCTTGGAGGAGAACTGAAAAAAAAAATCTAAGAAAAAAAAATCTTTTGAAATATCAACTAAAAGATAAGCAGAATTTTAATACATGAAAAATTTTACCTCAAGTTCCAGGAGTTCCAGCTGGGAGAAAAAGAGAAAACCAGAAATCTAGTTGCAAGAAAGTCCTGGTGGGCACTGGCGGCTTACGCAGGAGTAGAACATTCACCCACTTACATCCATGGCTTTCCTCTCTGGCCAGCATGATGTTCCTACTGTGGAGTGAGACTCAACTGAAGATTTCTCCTTGGAATAGAAGTGATGGGTCATTTCCAACTCTTACTTGAATTCTATATTTATTGCTGAAGTGACATCGAAAGTACCTTTAAGTCTTCCATGGAAGTAGATACAGGTTGGATTTAGGATGTTAAAGGGCTCAGAGCACTTTTCACCTCCCTGTAAGTGAGTTGACAAGAAGCCTTTTAGTGTGCCAAGCCACTGAGAGTTGGTTTTCTAAGATGAATGGCATTTACCTTAATGAACCTGACAATTAAAAGTAGAAGGGAGAAGTGGCTCATGCGTGCAAATGACAGCATGATGTAGTAGAAGGACTCTGGACCGGAAGGCAAGGGCTTCACTTATTCATTATTTGCCTTTTTGCTCATTTGCTTCTTCATTCATTTCATATTTATTGGGAGCTTTACACCCTGTCATAGCTTGATCTAAATGCTGCAAGTGCTGTGATTAATAATGCATAGACCATGGCCCTATGGAGCTTACAGCCGAGTGGAGGAGGACAAAACAACAGTAGGCTATGCTAATGTATTAGAAAGCCTTATTTTCCAAAGTGTGGGCTTCTGATCAGTGGGATCAGCATCACTTGGGAGCAGGCTGAGGATGTAGGACCGCAGGCCCATACTCAAATCAATAGAATCATAGCCACTGCAGCGAATCTGGGCTGCTTTGCTCAGTGAAGTTTGGGAAGCACTGATAAAATGAGTGTAAGGCTGGACATGCCCCGAGGCTGTGAAGTCCCAAAGGAAGGGCACTCAGTCCAGATCCAAGAGGCTTCCGAGATGAGACGAGAGCTAAGCTGATTTCTGTACAATGAATTGTACATATATGACTCTGTGAGGTCAGGGCAAGCTACACATTCAGTTTTGTCTCTAAAAACAAGAATACCATTCCAATGTTGTTTCAAACCTTAAGACCTGCCAATGCTTTGAGGCCTACATGTATGGAACAGTGCCTTAAATGTTCAAAGATATACAAGGATGGAAAGTTTTGCTTCTCAAGCTGCAGGGTATAGGAAAATATGTTCTTTGGTATAATGATGCATTTTAAATATTCTTCAGTAAGAAAAATTAATCTAAGATGGGCACTTTCTTTTGATTAAACATAGGATTGGAAAAATTTTATCCTCTTCTTATTGCAGAAGAGTCTAAATGTCTGAAAAATAAATCGAGTGTGTTGGTCAAATACAGCCCCTGGGGAAGGGGCTTGGAAAATTCAATCTCCAGGGATAAGCTCGGAACTTCAATCATCTGTGTCCTGGAAAGCTGTCTGCACAGTAGTTTAGTTCTAAAACACAAATAAAGATGAAAGGGACAGAATGCCTTCCAGCTAGGACAGACGTTAAATCCTTGCTATAAACAGAAAAATAGAAATCAGTTTTATTCAAGCTGATCAGAATTGTAGAGGATTAATGAAAAATAAACATAGAATAGTAATTAATTAGTGATGACAGCAGACTAGTGATGTATTTATCAGTTGTGCTTTTCCTCAGTACCATCAGCATTTATTAGGTTTCACATGGAGTCAGTGGCCCATGGCTCAGCCACACAAAATGACTTCCATATTTGTGCTTTGGTCCTATTTCATACATTTCTTCCTTCGCCTTGAGTATTTTCCCTTTTCTAAGCCACTCAAGCCACCCAAACTATCTAATGCCGTGGGTCTCAACCTTCCTCATGTTGCAAACCTTTAATACAGTTCCTCATGTTGGGGTGACCCCAACCATACAATTACTTTCATTACTACTTCATAGCTCTAATTTTGCTAGTGTTATGAAATATCTGTGTTTTTTCATGGTCACGGGCGGCCCCTGTGAAAGGATGAAAGGGTTGTTTTACACCCCCGAAAGGTCAAAGCTCACAGGTTGTAAACTGCTGATGTCATGGTTGCAAGAAAGAACTCAGACATCATGGGTCAGACAGTATGATGACATAATTGACTAATTCAACCAATTGTGTCCCCTCTTTATAAAGCTTTGTGCAGGCAAGAAAACAGCCACACCGTCTTTCTCACTCGATGTGCTTAGCCGACACTGAGCCTGTGAGAGTTTGGGCTCTGGTTTGTGGCTTATTCACTTTCTACTCCAGGCACATGGAACTCTGCATGGCACATACTAAGTCCTCAGTAAATGGTGAGAAGGGTATGAGAAAAGTCAGCAACTTTATGAAATGAAACTTTTATGAAAAAATGAACAGAAACTTTGTTACCTGCTCTGTCTCTCAGAAAGAGAATACCTCTAAATCATCTAAGACTGGTTCTCAGCCTGTGGGTTGTGACCCTTTTGGGGGTCAAACGACCCTCTCACAGGGATTACCTAAGGCCATCTTGCATATCGGATATTTATATTATGATTCATAACAGTAGCAAAATTACAGTTGCGGATTAGCAATAAAAATAATTTTATGGTTGGGGGTCACCATAACATGAAGAACTGTATTAAAGGGTCCCAGCATTAGGAAGGTTGAGAACCACTGTTCTATGAAGAAGAGTTAGTCACAGATCACAGAAGTTCTAACTAAAACATGTTTGATATTAACGTGGCTACAACATTGCAAATGGTTGAATTCCAACAATCTCTTTAAAGAATAACTCTAAGGATATAAGAATGGACACAAGGATGCCCCTTTTATTGTTTATAATAGCAAGATTTGTACATGAACTAAGCTCTTGACAACTCTGAGTTGCTTAAGTCAGGGTAGAGCTGTGAAGGAAAACATGTTTATTAATGTAGAAAGACATTCATGTTATGTCAAATATAAAAAGGGGTTTCCAAATACAATACTTACTTAAATGTCATTTTACTTAAAAAAAAATAGGATACTTTCAAGGGAAGGTCTGGGAAGAAATGTACACTAAAATGATTAGAGAATTTCTTCTGCTTGATGAAATTATGTTAATTTGAACTTCCTGTATATTTACTTAATATTTGGTAATTTTGTTTAACATTTTCATGCTGAACTATGAAATAACTATGAAATAAATTTTTAAAATTGAAACAGGAACAATAAACATCTTCAGAATAAAACATTTATTTAAGGCCTTTATAAGACTCCGTAGTATGCATGCATACATAATGTATTTATGTTGCCATTAGCATATATTTATTATGTAATATTTTGGGTTTCATCATGATGTTTTCACGTATGTACATCATATACTTTGTTCATACTTACCTCCTCATTAACTCTTCTCTCTTCTCTTTACTGGTCCCTTTCTTCTTCCCATATAATCCTCCTCCTATGTTCATGTCTAGATTTGAATCTAAATGCCACATATGAGAGAATGCATGTGATGTATTTATTTTTTATGTCTGGCTTATTTTGCTTAGAATAATATACTTTAGTTCCACTCATTTTCCTTTAAATGAGAAATCTGTTCTTACTTAATAAAATTGTGGCTGAATAAAATAGTGCTTATACACTACCCATATTTTTTACTTATTCATCTGTCAATGGGCTTCTAGATTCTTATTTTTTTTTATTGGAAACTTTGTTACAATGAAAATGAATGTACAAGGATTACTGTTCTATGGTTACTTAAAAATGTTGGGCATACAACCTGGAGTGGTATACTAGAGTTGGATTATATGGCAGTCTTTTTTTCAGCTTTTCTCTCCAATGTAGCATTTTATTAATTACTTGGGAATTTTTTGTAAAATACACCCTGATTACCCTCACTTCCAATTCCTCCCAGATCCACCCTTTCACACCCCCCAAACCCTACCAATTTCAATCTGTGTTGCCCATATTCTCATTGAAGCATGGTCAAACTCCCAGCAGCCAACCTCTTTGAGGAAAATGAGTTATTCCCCATCCCTCCACCAGAAGCCATCAACTGTGAAGAGCTACACTTCAGCATCTTTATCATAGTTTTTAATGACTCTCTTCAATAGTTATTTTCAGCTTTCTGAGAATTTTCCGTACTCTCTTTTCAGCGGCTGTACTACTTTACATTCCTACCAGCAGTATATAAAGAGTTCCTTTCTTCTTGTGTCCTCAGCAGTGTTTGTTGCTTGTTGTTTTTCTTGATAATAGCTATTCTGACTGGGATGAGATGGAGTCTCAATGTAGTTTTCATTTGCATTTCCCTGATGGCTAAGGATGCTGAATATTTTTTTCACATATTTATTGGCCATTTGTACTTCTTTTGAGAACTGTTTGTTCAATTCACTTGCCACACACAGAAGAATGAGATTAGACCTTGGTTCAGTGTGACTTTTCACCATTCCCTGTATTATTTTCTTTACCAAGTCTTATTTCAGTGAATAATCTGATAGTATTGTGAAGAGGAAGGATGGAGGTCTAGGAAGCTTAATTCCACCGAAACTATACGATTATAGCTGCTCAATTTCAGTATGAGAAGTCTGTTTTTGGGCTGGAAGCAGTGTCCTCTGGGATGAGGATAGTAAGATTCAAGAAGGAAATGAGCCTGAGAACTAAGCTCCAAAATCATTGCCAAATGAGCATGCATGATGCAGTTCTTAGATACAAAGTGGAGCAGATGGAGAGAGTGGAACAGCAGAATCCTGTGTTTTACAGAAGAACACATTTTATGTTGTTGTTGTTGTTCTTCAAGAGAATGAAAGAATGTGCTTTTCAAAACAGCAATGGGGAGACAGATGGATTCCAAACACCAATGTATGGATTTTGATATGCACAAAACACAGAGAGCAAAAGATATCCCAGGAGGGTCTTTTCTGAGACTGATACTCCAACCAAGGTCTATTTATGGATATAACCTAGAACCCCTGCACAGATGTAGCCCATGGCAGCTCAGTATTCAAGTGGGTTCTCTGGTAAGGGGAACAGGGACTGTCTCTGACATGAACTCAGTGGCTGGCTCTTTGACTACACCCCCTGAGGTAGAAGCAGCCTTGCCAGACCACAGAGGAGGACATTGCAGCCAGTCCTGATGAGACCTGATAAGCTAGGATCAGATGGAAAGGGAGGAAGATGTCCCCTATTAGTGGACTTGGAGAGGGGAATGGGAGGAGATGAGGGAGGGAGGGTTTGATTGGGAGGGAATGAGGGAGGGGGCTACAGCTGTGATACAAAGCAAATAAAATGTGAATAATGTAAAAAAATAAAAATTTAATTAAAAACAATAACAACAATAACAATAAAAAAAAATCCAGAAACACTAAACCTGTTAGAAGATAAAGTGGGGAAGAACCATGAAAGCACTGGAACAGGAGACAACTTCCTGAACAGAACACCAACAGCACAGGCTCTAAGATCAACAATCAATAAATGGGACCTCATGAAACTGAAAGACTTCTATAAACCAAAGGACACTGTCATCAGAACAAAATGACAGCCTACACACTTGGAAAGGATCTTCACCAACCCTGTATCTGTCAGAAAGCTAATATCCAGAATCTATGAAGAACTCAAGAAGTTAAAAAGCAACAAATCAAGTAATCCAATTAAAAAATGGGGTACAGGGTTAAACAGAGAATTCTCAACAGAGGAATATAGAATGGCAGAGAAACACTTAAATGCTCAATATCCTTAGTCATCAGGGAAATGCAAATCAAAACAACCCTGAGACTTCACCTTATAACCATCAGAAGGGCTAAGATAAAAAACTCAAGTGACAACCCATGCTAGATAGGATGTGGAGAAAGCAGAATCCTCTTCCATTGCTGGTGGGAATGCAAATTTGTACAACCACTTTGGAAATCAATCCAGCGCTTTCATAAACAATTAGGAAAGTGCTACCTCAAAATCCAGCTATACCACTCCTAGGCATATATCCAAAATATGCTCAAATATATAAAAAGGACATTTTCTCAACCATGTTAGTAGCAGCTTTATTAGTAGTAGCCAGAACCTGGAAAAAACCCAGATGTCCCTAAAATAAGAATGGATATAGAAATTGTGGTACATTTACACAATGGAATACTACTCAGCAATTAAAAACAAGAAAATCATGAAATTTGCAGGCCAATGGTAGAAACTAGAAAAGATCTTCCTGAGTGAGGTACTCCAGAAGCAGGAAGAGACACATGGTATATACTCACTTATAAGTGGATATTAGACATATAATATAGGATAAACATACTAAACTCTGTATACCTAAAGAAGGCAAGCAAGAAGAGGATCCTGGGTAAGATGA
This sequence comes from Psammomys obesus, assembly GCF_907164565.1. Lineage (NCBI taxonomy): Eukaryota > Metazoa > Chordata > Mammalia > Rodentia > Muridae > Psammomys > Psammomys obesus. The sequence goes on along the minus strand of NW_026585797.1, from coordinate 31,438,371 downwards.
TCAGTTCTCACCCAGACAGGCAAATGGGACAGATGCCAGAAGAGGGAGAAAAAAGGGAACAGCACAGGAGCCTACCACAGAGGGCCTCTGAAAGACTCTACCCAGCAGGGTATCAAAGCAGATGCTGAGACTTATAGCCAAACTTTGGGCAGAGTGCAGGGAATCTTATGAAAGTAGGGGGAGATAGAAAGACCTGGAAGGGACAGGAATTCCACAAGGAGAGCAACAGAACCAAGAAATCTGGGCAAAGGGGTCTTTTCTGAGACTGATACTCAAACCAAGGACCATGCATGGAGATATCCTAGAACCCCTACACAGATGTAGCCCATGGCAGCTCAGTATCCAAGTGGGTTCCCTAGTAAGGGAAACAGAGAGTGTCTCTGACATGAACTCAGGGGCTGGCTCTTTGATCACCTCCACCTGAGGGGGGAGCAGCCTTGTCAGGCCACAGAGGAAGACAATGCAGCCAGTCCTGATGAGACCTGATAGCCTAGGGTCAGATGGAAGGGGTTGGGGAGGGGCATGGAAGGAGATAAGGAACAACAGGTGGGACTGGGAGAGGACAAGGGAGGGGGCTATAGCTGGGATAAAAACAGAATAAACAGTAATGAATAAAAAATAAAAATAAAAACAAACAAAGAAACAAACAAAACAAAGATATCCAGGAGAGGACCAGATAGCTGTGAGTCCCGGGGGCAGTTGAATTTCACTTAGGGGAAGACCATATTGGATTCAGGTCACAGTAATCGTGCCCTTCAAGGAAAAGAGGAAGTCAGTATCCAAGGGACTGCAGACCTTTTATGTTGCTCATAGGGTAAATTACTCCTGAGGAAAAAAATTCTAAAAATAATAAAGCATAGCTCCTGGATAGTGCAGCTTGAATATAAAGTTTTGCATAAATTCATATTTGTGTACCTGGTCTTCAGTGGGTGATGCTAATTTAGAAGGCTCTGAAATGTTTTTGATGCAGGGCTTCCTCCGAAGAAGGTCACTGGATGCATGCCTTGGAAGTCTACAGCAATGAGAAGGTGTCCCTTTACAATGCCCTATGACCATGATGAAAAATGAGAACTTCATGTTCCAGGCACATGGACCAACTGACCATGGATGGAACCTTGAAAACTATGGAGATTGGGAAAATAAAAAGTCCCTGGCTTTATGTAAGTTATGTCAGTGAGGAATCCATACCCAGAATGTATAAAACAACCTCCAAATATTTAGATGGTAAGCTTTAGCAACCAATTGTTAGCTTTTGTCAGATTCAGTCTAGTTAGCTTTCAGCTTTCCTACTCATCACCCTCGAAAACAATTGCTATGCTTAAGTCCTTCATAGTCTCTGCTTGGCACTGAGCCAGAAGGCTGAAATTCCATGTCATAAAGACTGTGATGCCTGTGCATGAGGATTTAGACAAGTCAGGTTAGAGGCATGAAACAGAATGGCTGGAAAGGTGATGAAGTATGAGAATGACTGAAGCAGCTCTCGGCAGATGAAAAAGGTTCATTTTTGCAGACACCAGGAATGACATGAGCAAAGACCCAACAGGAAAGAAGAGCAGAATAAGAGTGTAACAGTATCTTTTGTGTAATAAATTTATTTCTGATCTTTTCAGTTTTTTCCTTTTTGATGGTTCTGGGGATCAAATCCAGTTGCTTAAATGTGGTAGGCAATTACCACTGGACTACTTTTTCAGCCCTTCCAGTCTGTTGTTTTAGAATTAATTTTACTGAGATTTGATTCACAGGAAATAAGAATCAGTCTTTCAGGGCGAATCCTGTATGTAGTCATGTGCTCAATGTGAAAATCAAGATGCTGCCTACATAAATGTAACAGCAATTAATGAAGAAAGAGGCCACCGATTTGAAAGAGAGCAAAGTATGGTATGTGGAAGGGTTTAGAAGGAGGAAAGGAAAGGAAGGAATAATGTAATGTTATTATAATCTTAAAAATAAAATAAAAAACAGTAAAAATACATAAAATCAAGGTGCAGAACACTAAGGTTCAATGGAAATATAATAGAAACCATTTATATACTTTTCAATTTTAGAAGCCACATGAAAAATAAAAAATAAATAGGCAAAGTTTATTTTAATAACATTTATTTAAGCAAACATAGAAAGATGTAATCAAACTAAGTTGCTGAAATGTTTTACACTTTTCACGTATATCTTCAATGTCAGATTTGTCTTTGATTCTTACAGTGTATCTCAATTCAGCACTCATATATCACATGCTTCATGCAGCTGTGTCTAGGGGCTAGAGCATTAAGTTGTCTTGAGGAAATATTTAAATCATTATACTATATAACATCCTTATGGCTGAAACTAAAAGAAAAACTACTTGAACAGAAAGAAATCTATTACTTCAGGTATGGATCTTGGGGTGATTGTTCAACTGAAAAGCCATTATAGACCTGGACTCCTTCTTTCTCTCTACAACTTCAGTCCCCTGCGTCTCGTTTGTTTCCCAAGCTAGGTTAATTCTGATCACAAAACAGCCGTGAAAGCCGCGTACCATATAGATGTCGTGTCAGAGGGAGAAGATGAATCTGCATCTAGCTTGGAATTGGGATAATTCCAAAGGCCCATGTGTTGGACGATTTGTGCCCAGCTCTAGGAATGATGTAGATGTGGTGGAATCTTTAGGGGTGAGGCTAGTGTCTCTGTGAACAGCCCTTGAAAGCACTGTGGGAAGGTAGTCTCTTCCAATCTTTCTCTTCCTTTCTGGCTGTTTGTTAGGTAAGAAGTTGTTCCTTCTCATGCTTTCACCATCAGATGATGGATGCCTTTCTACCATTTCATGCAATGGGGTCTTCTGACCATGATTTCAGCTAAGCTGGTAGCCAAATTTTTCCTTTTCTAAGTTGATTACCTCTAAGGTTTTGTTATAGTAACGAAAGGGAGCTGATATAGAACTTTCTGTCTGTTTTTTTTTTTTCTCCTTCTGAAAGTCAAGGACTCTTTCCTTAAAAAATATCCCAACAGATTTCGTCATCTCACTACTCATTTCTTAGAATTCAATCCAATGCTTCGACACTTCGACTTGCATCAAATGACAGAAGACACTGCTATTTAGAGATGTGTGGAAACCTGATTGCTCCTAGTGGATGCCACTTTCCCAAATAACTTTCACAGCTACATCCCATTTTCACCCTAAAGTTAGCAGTAGCAAAGAAATCCCAGTCTCATCCTTTAAAATGGGAAAATAACATTTGAATTTACTCCTCCTTCAAGACAGGATTCTGAGTTACTCCAATCACGCCTTCAACAATAATCTGTCAATAAACCATTCTGTGGAAGGCCTTGCTAAGAAAATAAGTAAGGGTAAAATTAATCTTCTAATAGTAAGAGCTGGAGAGGATGGGAACTCCACAAGGAGAGCAACAGAACAAGATAATTTGAACACAGGGAACTTCCCAGAGACTCATACTCCAACCAAGGACTATTCATGGAGATAACCTAGATACCCTGCACAGATGTAGCCCATGGCAGTTCAGTGTCCAAGTGGGTTCCATAGTAATGGGAAGAGGGACTGCCTCTGACATAATCTGATTGGCCTGCTCGTTGATCACCTCCCCCTGAGGGGGGAGCAGCCTTACCAGGCCACAGTAGAGGACAATGCAGCCACTTTTGATGAGAACTGATAGACTAAGATCAGAAAGGAGAGGAAAACCTCCCCTATCAGTGGACTTGGGGAGTGGCATGCATGCAGAAAGGGGAGGGAGGGTGGGATCGGGAGGGGAGGAGGGAGGGGCTTATGGGAGGATACAAAATGAATAAAGTGTAATTAATAAAAAAAGAATACATTTTGAGGCAAACAAACAAAAAATAAATAAAATGAGAGTTCTATAAAAAAATTAATCTTCTAGCCATTCTGAGGGGTGTAAGATGGAATCTCAGAGCTTTTTGATTTGCATTTCCTTGATGACTAAGGAAGTTGAACATTTTTTAAGCGTTTCTCTGCCATTTGATATTCCTCTGTTGAGAATTCTGTGCTTAGTTCTGTACCCCATTTTTAAATTGGATTATTTAAGTTGTTGGAGTCTAATTTCTTGAGTTCTTTATATATTTTGGATATTAGCCCTTTGTTGGATGTAGGGTTGGTGAAGATATTTTCCCAGTCTGTAGGCTGTCATTTTGTTCTGTTGATAGTGTCCTTTGCTTTACAGAAGATTTTCACTTTCGCGAGGTCTCATTTATTAATTTTTCATTTTAGAGCCTGAGCTGTTGGTGTTCTGTTCAGGAAATTGTCTCCTGTGCCAATGAGTTCAGGCTCTTCCCCACTTTTTCTTGCAACAGAGTAAGTGTATCTGGTTTTATGTTGAGATCTTTGGTCCCCTTGGACTTTCATTTTGTGCAGGGTGATAGATATGGATCTATTTGCATTTTTTTCTACATGTGGACATCCAGTTAGACAAGCACCATTTGTTGAAGATACTATCTTTTTTTTCAGTGTATGGTTTTGGCATCTTTGCCAAAAATCAGGTGTGGGTTTATTTCTGCGTCTTTGATTCAATTGCATTGATCCACCCATCTGTTTCTATGCCAGAACTGTGCAGTTTTTATTATTGTTGATCTATAGTACATCTTGTTATCAGAAATGGAGATATCTTCAGAAGATCTTTTATCAAAAACTCAAATGACAACACTTGCGGGAGAGGATGTGGAGAAAGGGGAGCCCTCCTCTATTACTGGTGGGACTGTAAACTTGTACAACCACTTTGGAAATCAGTGTGCACTTTCTAAGAAAACGGAATAGCGTTACCTCAAGATCCAGCTATACCACTCCTGGCCAAATATCCAAAAGATGCTCAACCATACAACAAAGATATTTGCTCAACTATTTTCATTGTAGAAAATACTATGTGTGTATGTGTGTGTATATATATATCCAGAATGTGGAAACAACCTAGATGTTCCTCAACAGAGGAATGGATTCAGAAATTGTGGCCCATTTACACTATGGAATGCTACTCAACTATTAAAAACAAGAAATCATGAAATTTGCAGGCAAATGGATGGAACTAGACAATCACCCTGAGTGAGGTCACCCTGAAACAAAAGACGCACATGGTGCATACTCACTTGTAAGTGGATATTAGCCGTATAATATAGGGTAACGATACCAAAATCGACAGACCTAAGGAAGCTAAGCGACAAGGAAGACCCTAGGGAAGATGCTTAAATCTCATTCAGAATGGCAAACAGGATAGACAGTAGAAGCAGTGGAAGAGGGAAGGAACAGGTTGGGAGCCTACTATAGAGGGTCCTCTGAAAGGCTCCTACTCAACAGGTGATCGAAGCAGATGCTGAGACTCAACAGCCAAACTTTGGGCAGAGCACAGGGAGTCTTAATATTTTATTTATTAATTGATTGATTGTTTTTTAATTTTTTGTTTTTTTATCTGCTATTCTTTAATTAATTAATTGTTTGTTTGTTTGTTTTTACAATTTATTTCATTATATATCCTTGCTGTAGTCCCCTCCCTCAACTCTTCCCAGTCCCATCTTTGGTCTCTATTCCCCCTTATTGCCTTCCCCTATTCCACTGAAAGGGGGAGTTCTCCCCTGCCATCTGCCTATACCTTATTAAGTCTCATCAGGACTGCTTGGATCCTCTTCCTCTGTGGCCTGGGACGGCCTCATCACCAGAGGCAAGTGATAAAAGAGCCGACTACTGAGTTCACAGCAGAGACAATCCATGTTTCCCTTACTAGGTAACCCACATGGAGATTGAGCTGCCAATTGGCTACATCTGAGCAGAGGATCTAGGACCTCTCCATGCATGGTCCTTGGTTGGTGCATCAATCTTTGCCGGAACCCCCTGGGCTTAGAATTTTTAGCTTTTTGGGTCTCCTTGTGGTGCTCCTGACCCCTCTGTGTTCTTCTATTCTCCTCCTCCACAATTCTTCCATAAGATTATCTGCGCTCTGCTCAACATTTGGCTGTGAGTCTCATCATCATAGTGTGTACTCACTTGTAATCAGATATTAGCTATATAATATAGACTAACCATACTAAAATCTACAGACCCAAAGAAGCTAAACAACAAGGAGGACCCTAGGAAGGATGCTTAAATATCATTCAGAATGGAAAGCAGGATTGACACCACAAATGGTGGGAGAGAGGAAACAGAATGGGAGCCTACTACAGAGGGTCCTCTGAAAGGCTCCACCCAACAGGGCATTGAAGCAGGGAGTCTTATGGAAGAAGGGGGGATAGAACGACATGGAAGGGACAGGAGCCCCACAAAGACACCAACAAAGTTAAAAAGTCTGAGCCTGGGGAGACTGCAGAGACTGATGCACCAACCAAGGACCATGCATGGAGAGGCCCCAGATCCCCTGCAGACCCTGCTCTCCTGATGAGATTTTGATAAACTATGGGCATATGGCAGGGGAGGAGAATGCCCCCTTTCAGTGGACAAGGAGAAGGTGATAGGGGGAAAGAGGGAGGGAGGGTGGTACCTGGGAGGAGATGAGGGAGGGGCCTACAATCTGGATATACAATGAATAAATTGTAAAAAAATTAAAAAGTACACACACAAAAAAAAAAATAGAAAAAAATTAACCTTCTAGTTTGAACTGTTAGTATTCAAAAGGAAGTTGTAAGTTAAATAACCATCGACGACAGGAGCAATGGTTCTAAGCAACTGTGAAGAACTCAGGCTGCAGAGCTCACAGCAGGATGATGACTATCGGCAGAAGGGCAGCAGTACTGATGTGGTTCAGAGCTGGGGCAGATCCCTGTGGTCAAGAACAGGCAGAGAATGCTTTTGAGAAGAGAAGATATCCCAGATGGGCTTGACAGAGAGGCTCTGCACAGGTAGACAACAGTGAAGGAGGGACAGTGTCCCAGAATCAGGAGTGTTTGGAACAGTGTGTGGGGAGCTGTGTGACATTCACCTGGATCCAGGATGTAGTGCTTGATCACTGTTCAACTAGGATCTGATTCCCACCCATGGTTAGATAAATATTTCCTGCTTACCCACTAAGTCTCAGAAAGTGTTCTCTGCAAAAAGGATTCCACAGTAAACCGAGTGGATCATGCTCTCGTAGAGAAAGATAGATTAGCACCCAAGCAAGAAAAACATACCTGATGTCAAATATAATAGAGGAATGCATGAAATAGAATGATGAGGTGCTATAATTGCAGGGAAGAGTTCCAAATTTGGGGTTTGTAGTGGCTTGTTTTGTAACAGGAAAAGGCGTGAAAGGGGTATTGGGTATTGGCAGGAGCACGTGGTGACCAAGATCCCTGCTCTTCTTGTCAGTTGCAGGGGAGAAAGGTGCACATTCATCCCAAGCTCATGTGGCAGGGGTCTTACTTTTACTGTTATGAACTATAGCAGTTTAGGCTAGAAATATAGGTTTAGAGCATGCTGTTAAAGACCTCAATAATAGGATTGAGGAGATTAGATACGGTTGACCTGTATTCTCTGTTATTGTTGCCCTTATCTATTTTGAGACAGGGTCTTACGTAGCTCATTCTGACCTTGAAGTTGCTATGAACTCCTGATCATCTTGCTTTCCTCCTTTGTATGCTGGGATTGTAGGCATGCATTGCTATTCCTGGTCTTCAGACACACCTGTCTGTCAGCATGATAAAGACAATGCACATGATGAGTACACTTGGTTCCCCTGGAAAACTGTTGTGAAGTTTTGCTGTGTTACAAAACAGATAAAAACCCAAAACCGGCTAGTAAATATCATTCTTAAAACATTTACATGAAATAAATTCATGTTTTCATTGAACAATAACACAATTTTGCTTTTCATAGGATGTTCTAGAGTGATTAAAATAGTCTAAGATGCATTTTTGGCAGTAGGTTCAATAATGGGACTGCTCATACTTTTTGGTAAGTCTTCTTTCAGTCCCTCTTTATTCTATGTGTGAGTGTGTGTGTGTGTGGGGAGAGAGAGAGAGAGAGTGCCTTATTTGGGCAGAATAACCCTCTGTTTTGGGCTTACTGACCTGATTTCCTATTGCTTATTGTTGGATATTTTCATTATTCTCTTACCTCTGCCATTAGTGTTCTTTAAACTTTTTCTTTGTTTAATGACTTCTGACTAGCTCTTTTGCTGTTATGACCCTATTTGATCTGTATCCCAGTTTCTTGGTTCTGGCTTCTTGCCTGTCTCCCCTGACCTGCTGCCACTCACAGCCTAGTATGACAGATGGCCATAGGCTAATGGAAAGGGCACTCCATTAGATTCTTGGCACTGCAGTCATATCAGACACACGACAGGCAACAGAGAAGAAACATAGTAGGCTGATGATGCTTTCCCCAGGCCTGCATTGGAATCAGTTCTTGGATGGACTCTTTATTATCTTTCTAAACAAATGACTGTCAGTGAGCCCATATATCAATAGACTCTTCCTTTTCATCAGGGATCAGGTTTTGTATTGTTTTAAAGTAGCACACCATTTAAAAAGGCTAGTTGTATGGAAATCCATGCTGGGTACTGTGGTGGTGGTGGGGAATACAAAGATAACAGGCATGACTCAATTACTTCCATCACTGGGATTATCATCCAAGAAGGGAGCTGCTCACATAAGCAGTAAGTCATAAGTCTAGATCGAACAGTGTCCAAACCAACCCTCAGGAGGCACTCAGAGCCAGAAACTTGACCATGTGAAGGATTGGAAGATAGTTTTAGCTCTAGTTTTGGTTCTTATGATTCTGGGCTTTGAAAACCAGAGATGACCATCAGTTTCTGTCAATCACTTTGTGTTCTTTAGGTGTCTTGTGATTTCAGCTTTCTGCACAAGCACCGCATTAAAGAATTCATCTATTCTATATAGGAGATTCAAAAGAGAGTTAGATTTATAGAAGATAGGTTGACAATATAAGAAGAGTAAAAGAAAAAAATGGCCATTCTGATAAAATTATGGCTTGTATTAATCAATATACGTAAATCTCCAAGGTCAAATACTATGAAGACCATTTTGCTCATCCCATTATCAGGGACCCACTGTGCCAACTCCAAGACTTATTTGTCATTTAAATATTTAGGCTGTAATTCTTTCACCTGAAAATGAAAATTTCTGTCCTTGACTAACAAATGGCCAAGATTGATTAGAAAAAAAATTTCTTCAAAATGTTTCAAAGCTTTGAAAAAGAATTTTTCCATTTGAAAAGATACTCTATGAATTGCTTGAACTGTTCCATCTGCTATTCATAATGATTATTTTAAAATATTACATTGTCAAAACAAACCAACCTACCATTTGATAAAAAACAAACAAAAAAATGACAACTTTTCATTTCATCAGAAAAAGACAGGAAGATTTTCCTTTCAAGATATAAGCTTTTTTAATTTTTATTTTTTCTTCACAATTTATTCATTATATATACAGATTGAAGGCCCCTCCCTTAACTCCCCCAGTCCCACCCTCCCTCCCTCTTCTCCTTATCCCCTTCCCTTAGTCCACTATTGCCTTCTGTCCATAGCTGGTTAAGTCACATCAAGACTGCTTGGATCTTCGTCCTCTGTGGCCTGGCAAGACTGCATCATCAGGGGCAAGTGATCAGAGAACAGTCAACTGAGTTCATGATAGAGGCAGCCCCTGCTCCTCTCATTTAGAGATCTACATGGATACTGAGCTGCCAATTGGCCACATCTGAAGGGGAGGTCTAGGTCCTTTCCATGCATGGTCCTCCGTTGGTGCATCAGTCTCTGCAGGACCCCCTGGGCTCAGATCTTTTAGTTTTGTTGGTCTCCTTGTAGGGCTCCTGTCCCCTCCATGCCCCTCTAATCCTACTCCTCTCTTCCTCCATAAGATTCCCTGTGATCTGCCTAAAGTTTGGCCCTGAGTCTCAGCATCTACTTTGATCCCCTGTTTGGTGAATCCTTTCAGAGGACCCTCTATAGTAGATTTCTATCCTGTTTCCTCTCTTCCACCACTTCTGGTGTCTATCCTGTTTGACATTCTGAATGAGAGTTAAACATTCTTCTAGAATCCTCCTTAGTGTTTAGCTTCTTTAGGTCTGTAGATGGCTGTCTTATATTATATGGCTAATATCCCCTTATTAGTAAATATATACCATGCCTATCTTTCTGTTTCTGGGTTGCCTCACTCAGGATGATCTATTCTAGTTGCATCACTCTTTGCAGACCTTGAAAGAAAAACTCTCAGCTTCATATGGAATAATAAGGAACCCCAAATAGCTAAAGCAATCCTCTATAATAAAAGATCTTTTGGCAGTATCTCTATCTCTGATATTAAGCTGTACTATAGAGCAACAGGAGTAATAACTGCATGGTACTGGCATAGAAGCAAATGGGTGAATCAATGGAATTGAATTGAATACCCAGAAATAAACTCACACACCTACAGACACCGGACTTTTGACAAAGATGCCAAAACCATACAATGGAAAAAAGATAGCATCTTCAACAAATGGTGCTGGTCTAACTAGAAGTCTGCATGCAGAAAAATGAAAATACAACCATATATATCACCCTGCACAAAATGAAAGTCCAAGGGGATCAAAGATCTCAGCACAAATCCAGACACACTAAATCTGTTGGAAGAAAAAGTGGGGAAGAGCCTTGAACTCATTGGCACAAAAGACAATTCCCTGAACAGAACACCAATAGCGCAGGCTCTAAGATCAACAATTAATAAATGGGACCTCGTGGAATTGAAAAGCTTTTGTAAAGCAAAGAACACTGTCACAAGAACAAAATGACAGCATATGGATTGGGAAAGGATCTTCACCTACCCTACACCTGATAGATGACTAATATCCAGAATATATAAAGAATTCAAGAAATTAGACACCAACAAAACAAATAATACAATTAAAAAATGGGGTAAAGAGCTAAGCACAGAATTTTCAACAGAGGAATATAGAATGGCAGAAAAATACTTAAAGTAATGCTCAATGTCCTTAGTCATCAGGGAAATGCAAATCAAAACAACCGTGAGGTTCCATCTTACACCAATCACAATGTCTAAGATAAAAAACTCAAGTGACAGATGCTGAAGAGAATGTGGAGAAAGAGGAACTTTCCTCCCTTGCTGGTGGGAGTGCAAACTTGTACAACCATTTTGGAAATCAATTTGGTACTTTCTCAGAAAGTTGGGAATAGCACTACCTCAAAATCCAGCTATACCACTCCTGAGTAAATTTTCAAAAGATGCCCCGTCATTCAATAAGGACATTTGCTCAACTATGTTCATAGCAGCTTTATTTGTGATAGCAGGAACCTGGAAACAACCTAGATGTCCCTCAATGGAGGAATGGATACAGAAATTGTGTCACATCTACACAATGGAATACTACTCAGCTATTAAAAACAAGAAAATCCTGTCCTGTTACTTGTCAGGAGATAAGGGAGGGAGGGTGGAATTGGGAGGGAATGAGGGAGCAGGCTACAGCTGGGATACAAACTTAATACAAGGAAATCATGAAATTTGCAGGCAAATAGATGGAACTAAGATGTAGGTATTTAAATATCAGGGTCTTTGCATTTTTTTGGTAATACTTGCTCAAAGAAAGGCTATACCAATGATGAACTTATGCATGCATGGAAGTATTGCTACTAATTATGCTCCTGGAGCTTCCAGATACATGTATGTAGAGAAAACATGCCATATTGCTTCATGTTCTTAGCCTCAGTATGAAACCTAGTCAACTGATTGAGGCATATTGCCGCAATGGTTTTATTTTTCTAAGACTGTGATTTCCATTTCAAGCTCCTAGCTTGCTAGGGCTGTGAAGTTTTATCTTAACGGTCTGAAGTTTCTTTTGTAAGGGCCATGACTAGGGACTAGAGGTCTCTCTATCTAGCGAAGATATTGTAATGTAGCTTGTCTAGTCCTAAATGCTATTTTTCCATTCATAAAGATGTTAAAGATGGTCTCCATTATTTCTGTTCTGAGTTATCTTAAAAAGTCAATTAATACCTTACAATATTCCAGCATATTAACGTATGGTTTTGCTGAAATTCATTCTTTTAGTCATTTCATCGAGTATTTATCCACATGTCTGTGTATATATATTATATATCCATGAAACAAAAATGAAATGGGTAAATTCAATTTGAATTTCATTTTATTTTTAGATACATCTAAAAATTGAAAGTAGACATAGATATGAATAAACAAAAATAAGCATTAGATGCTTGATGAATTTTTAAATTTAATTTGTATAACTTCATTTTTTCCAGGCAAGATTCCATGAAGGGTATGAGACCAACCGGTAACATATAAGAGAAATAGATAAAAATCTATCCTGTAAGCAGTTTATGGGGCATTGCTAGAACTGGGTTGCAAATTGAATTTGGAGTTTTTTAGTGGTTAAACCAGAGGAGATTACAATTTGAGGAAGGATTCACACTTTAATGCTGCACTGTTCTGACATAGAACAATTTGTCCCACACAGTGTCCTTAGAGGGGATTTCTGGTGAATGGTCTCATGTGAGACCTTGTGGCTTTTAGATCAGTTTCTCTAACACTGTCTTAAAAATGACCTACTACAATTCACGAAAATGATTCCCTAAAAGAGACCACAGCTTGCTCTGCCATTCAGCTACGGAGTTCTCTGCTGGTGTGGAGCAGTACCTGAAGCATACAGGAGAATAGGAGTCAAGTCAGCATTCAATTGAACTGAACACTTCAATCTGATTGAATTAAGGTTAGAGGTGGGTATTCAATGAGGGCACACCAAAGCACAGTGTTGCTGTTTAGAGGTCCTGCTACCATTAATTGGAGTCTTGTTGCTGACATAGTTTGTGTGGAAAAACATAACCTTATAACCTTAGAGTTCAGAGGAGAGCAGTTTCAGAACCCAGGGCAAGCGGAACACAACACACTCATCACCTGTGTGACTGATGCGGAGGCTTTCAGACAGCGCTATTATCAGTATGTGCCATCTGGTCGCTGCCTATTTTTACTAGTTATTTTTGCTATGAGGTGTTGAGCTCCTTGGTTTCTGTGCTACTGAAAGGGAGTGTATGCTGTAAACAAGTAAATGTCAAATATTTTTAAAGGAAGGGCTTTAAAATTACATTATTATTTAGTCCAGGTGCTAAATTTTAGTGGCCATAGATAAATGTCAAAGAATGCTAGCACCCTGGAGCAACCTCCCAGAGAACTTTTCCTAGACTGGGGGGTTCCACTTAAGACGCAGCTCTGTGCATTCTGTGCACAGGAATAGGTAGGTTATCTATGAATTAAAGTCCTTTCTGCACAGTAATACTCATAATTGCAAGCATTTTTCTTATTTGGGCTCTGCATCATCGGGAAGCTTCTTGAGACCCTAACCAAATCGTTTGACTTAGGCTTAGGGATAAGCGTTTTAAAAAGTTAATTTCCAGGTGTTTTAATATAAGAAAGTGCAGAGACAACTTCTTTTTCTTTATTTGCCAATCAACATTAACCAAAAATGACACCGTGTCATAATATTTCCAGTTTATTTTGGGAGTAATGAATTATTTACTTATATATAAGAAAGAATTATTTATATGTAAAGAAAAAATCCTGATACCAGGTTTTAGTGTGAGGGATTTTGACAATCACCTCAAACATGACATACAACTGCCTCAGGAGTCCACCATCTTCTCACAGGCCGCTTTCTGGTCACTTCCCTTCAAGAGACAAGTGCTTTCCAAATGCTTTCTAATCTTTCATCATCTGCAGATTAATTCTGCTTGGTTTTGGATTTCCTGTAAGTTGATGTAGCTGTTTTACAGTCTTCTGGGTCTTACCATTTTACTCAGACAGTGTTCTGGGAGCAGCCATGTGGCTGCTTACTACGTTTTGCTTCTTATCAATTTTTAAATATCCTTCCATATTGTTGCATTGTCCTCCCTGTTGACATGTGACATCTGGATGCTCTCTATAAGAGCTACTCTGAAGATGCTTGTACAGGTCTCCGGGTGGAATTGTAATTTGTTGCTTGTGTGGGCTGTGGAGGTGGCAATGTAAATACTCAGAAATCACTTGCTGGGTTAGAGGGTAGATGTATATTTAATTTTACAGAGAATGCCAACTGCTTTCCAACGTGGCTGCAGCATTTCACATGCCCACCAGCCATGTGGGAGTTCAAGTTGTTCGCATCCTCCTCAACATTTGGTATTGTCAACGTCTTTTCAGTTATAGCCATTCTGCCTATAATTTTAATTTGTGCTTTTTTATAACGGAGGATGTCAAGTACCTTTTTATGTGCTTACTGTACACTTTATCTGTAGTCTACAAAGTGGCTATTTAAGTCTTTTGTTTCTTTTTTGTTGCTGTTTTTTTAGTTTATCTTTTTCTTACAAAACTGTGTCCATCCTTTATATTCTGGATAAAAATCTCGTGCCAGGTTGGTGCATTTCAAATATTTTTTCTCAGTCTGTAACTTGAAATTTTTATTTTTGTCTTTAAAGATTTGTAAACCAATATTTTAAAAATAATTTAAAGTTTCAGCCTTTACTTTTTTACAAGATGTAAATCATCTTGTGTTATGATTATTAAACTAACCACAATTCAAAGATCTTTTAACCTCTTTTTGGGGGGTTACCATTTATTGTAATTTTCTGTTCCCAGTAAATTGCTTTGGCATCTTCATTGAAAGGCAGTCTACTGGAATTCCATTTCTGATGCCCTATTATATTATATATATTGTTCTAACCTCTACTTGTTTATTTCTTATGTTAATAATATACCACTTTTTTTTTCTGTGCTATTGCAAGTTTTGATTAGGTTAAGACTAAACAACCGAAGCATTCCTGCTTTCTTTGTTAATTTAGACTGCCTTGGCTATAGAGGGCTGTTATATGTCTAAGTAAATTTGAGAAGTGATTAGTGAAGAGCTATAAGAAAATCTGTTTGAATTATTGTTAGGATCATGTTGATTCTATAAAGTAATTAAGCAAAACTAACATCTTGATAATAATGATTTTTTTCTAATATACTATTAAGGTATATATTTCATGTTTTTAGATCAAACAAATATTTTGTCAATTTTTTGCTAACTCTAAAGATTATCCTTTTGATTCTATTACAAACAGAAATATTTAAATTTATCTATTCATTTGTTTACTGCAAATGTATAGAAACACAGCTTATTTATCCATATTGACCTTTATCTCATAATCTTGCTTAATTTAGTTGCAGTGAAAACATTGTATACTTTTTAGACTTTTCAAGAAAATAATCATTTTATTTGAAATTAAAGGCCATTTGACAAAATATTTTCTTATTATTCATATCTTTTGATTATTTCATTTGCATTATTTCACAAACAGTAATTTAAGAAGTATCTGCTTCAAGTCATTTTGGTATTTCTTTTACTCAACCCTTACTTAGCCTTCCTTTACCCAATATACACATCACCTTCTCTATGTTCTTGTCCAAGCTCTAAAGCTCTGTTTATTCTTAAAATATTCACATCCTCATTTCTCCTTAGGTTAGTCATATTCTCATTTATAATCAATTAGCACTTTCAAGCATTCATGTTGATGATGCTCAGGGAAGTGTCCTTTCAGCTATGACTAATAGGACAAAATTAAAATATGCTTTTTGGGGGGGAGGCTACACCTCACAGCCAGGAAATAACACTATTCTAAATGGGTAGTGAATTCTAAAGCAGGGAATTTAGTACAAAATTACTTGAATAAGAGAGCTGTGAATAAATCCAGAAGTGACCATTTATTACTTAGGTAGGCCAGGCTCTTTCTCAGGGCACCTTGACATTGCTAATTGTGGAGATTTAAAAGTCCTATAAATTACGAATCATTGACATAGTGGTTTATTTGGTTCATTTGAAATTATAAACTGTTATGAAATTTTATTCACTGCAGCAGATGCTCCCTCTTATTACGGAAACTGTAAAGAATCCTTGTCAATTCTCAGATAAAATTATAAAGCTGATCATTTGTTTCAACGTGTAGGCATAATTTTACCTTAAAATTGTAATTGATCTAATTTATCAGTTCATTCATGAGGCAATATTTTCTGGCAGATTTTTTAGAATCAAGGCCATCAAGTGGTAAACTGAAATTGTTTTGTCAATATGTGGTTCATGGAACAAATGAAAATGCCTTGATGAGAAGAAAATACTGAAAGAATGCTGAAAAGCTCATGTTTTTGTGAGTCTCTCCATCTAGTTATTTGTTTGAGTCAGTTTATAGTTAAAATAAAAGTAAGTAGTATAAGCACAAGCAAACCCCAGTTTCTAAATCTAATTAATTTTATTTCTTGAAATTAATGAATGACAAAGAAAAATCTGTGACAAAAAATATTGTACTCTACAATGTAATAGTTCAGTTTTCAATTACTTTAGTATTTGTAAGTTCCAGAAGTATAGCTTGTACACAAGCATCCAGAAAATCTATGACAAAGTTTTCCATATCTGATGTCATCTTAGACTCATCTCTGAGGCTTCTAAACCTCCTGGTTTCCTGGTGACACCTTCTGTTTCTCTCGTTTTAAAGCACCGATGATTATGTTTGTCCTATTTAGATAATATCTATGTTAAGGCAACTGATTAATAAACACACACGTACATCACAGAATGCATTGTAATAGTATCATATAAGTAACACTAGAAATGAGAAGTAACGCTTGGGAGATTACAAGGATCTCATTTTAGAATCCCTGCCTCCTTCACCCACTATTGTGGTTTGAATGTGAAATGTTTCAAATAGACTTGTATCTAGATACCTATTTCCCAAGGTTGTGGATAGAATCTTGGATACAACTTTGCTTGAAAAAGTGGGGTGCAGAGGATGAGTCTTGAAGTTGTATAGCCTGGCTACACTCTCTGTTCATCTCTGTCTTTCTTGACTGCCAATGCAAGGTATTCATTTGGTCTACTATTCACAACACAATGCTTTCCCTTATATGACGGAATGTGCCCTCTCAAACTGTAGGATAGGACAAGCCCCTCCTCCTTCATATTGCTTGTTGTTAGGTATTTTATCATAGCCATGTGGAAAGTAACTAATATAGAAATTGATGTTAAGAAATGGGACTGTGATAAACCTAATTATGTGGTTCTTAAGTCTTTAGAGCTGGTTTGTGGAAAGGATGTGAAAGAATTTGTGAATCTGAGCTAGGAAAGTCCTTAAATATTGCAAGAAGAATTTAACGATCTAGGCAGTTTGGAAAACCAAAATAAGGAAGAAAATGTTGTCTTTGGAGGTCCAGCTCATGGCGTTTTGGAAGGGACCAAGGACTCTATAGGAACTCTATGCCATTCATGTGAAGTTATGACAAAAAGTCTGACTGTACTCTGAAAACTTTAATTAGGTTGTATTTGAAAATAGTGGACTAATTATGTTTGGCTGAAGAAATTGCAGGGCTGGGTAACATTCTGGCTGTGTCATGGTTATTGCTTATCAATTTTACCCAGATCTCCAGTAAAAAGCAGTAAGTGGGACAGAAAAATAAAAACATGTTCAGTTTGTTCAGAAAAGAGTTGGGTAAGTTCAAAATTGCAACTAAAGCATATGTTCCGGAAAGGCTCTAACTCTTAAAAAGAAAAGTTCTGATGTGTGCTGCAAAAATAGAAAAGCTGCTCCAAGGATAAGACCCACCCTTCAAAGACTTTGACTCCTGACATGCAAATTTATTTGAAAAGAGAGTGCCTAAACTGAGCAAGGAGGTTAAGTGGTTCCTGGCTTAAGAACAAGTGTATCTTGTCTTCATATATTTAACGCAGGGAACCTATAGCTTTGGTCCAAAGGGGCCAGCCTCCATCCTCCATCCATCTAGCAGCAGAACCTGGCAACATCATTCATGTGAGACTGGTTTTGCAGACATAAAAGTTGCACCATGAAGGGTATCATGGGATCTTGCTCCACAGTTTCTGTTAAAGCCAGGCGATGTGTTGTTGGGATCCGGCTCCCTACAAGAAAGTTCTGAGAGGCCATTTTCTGAAGCTGCGAAGATGAAGCCTACATTCCAATGATGAAGCCAAGATGGTTGGAGATGTCAGGGTCAATAAACTTCTGCCAAGGACAAATATGATCTCTGAAGCCAGATGATGCCACAGTGAGTTGTAACTGCTGGATGTAGAACTTTGGGCTTTGTTATTTGCTCTTCTGGGTTTTAGCCCTGTTTTGGTCCAGTCTTTCCTTGCCTTGTTCCTATCTGACCCACCTTATAATGTGAAGATTTAACCTTTGTCATCATATGTTAGAACTACATTATTTACCTTTTGATTTTTACAGGGACTTCTAATTTACATAGTGTTTTGAATTCAAAGAGGGCTTGAATTGACACTTTAAAAAAAGAACAACAGTGCTTGGCATGTTAATGACTAGGGGAGACTTTTGAAGTTGGAATAAGTGCATGTTGCTTTATGAGGTGGTCATGAGCCTATGTGGGCCTGAGACAGATGTTGTGGTTTGAAGGGGAAATGTCCCACATGTGCTCCTGTGTTCCAACACTTGGTCTCCAGCTGGTAGTGCTCTTTGGGAAGGCTGTGAAACCTTTAGGGAATGGAGTTTTGTTGGAGAAAGTTGTTTCTTGAGGGAAACCTTCAGGTTTTGTAGCCTGATCCTACTTCCTACTCACTGCCTACTTCCTGACTTCCATTACAGTGTAATCAGCAGACCTCCCATTCCGGCCACAGAGACTTAGCTAACATGATGGCATGTATTCCCTCAAACTGTAAACCAGAATAAACTCCTTCTCCCTTAAGTTGTTTCTTGTCTGGTATTTTTAGGAAAACAATAAGGAAAGTAATTTAATACATAAAATACTTTAGGTCATCGTGTCTTTGTAATTATGTATGACTTCAACATCAGAATCATGGTCGTCCATTAGGTCACAAACCCAAATATTGTGAGCAAACCAAGGTATTTGTGACAAAACAATTGTTACAGGTTAATATCCATCATAGTTTGAATGAGAGTGAGAGCCTCATATACTTGAATTCTTAGTTCCCAGCTGATGGAACTGTTTGGGAAGGATTATGAGTTGTGGCCATGTTGGAGGTGGTACATCACTGAGGGTGAGTGTTGAGGTTTCAGCTCTCTCTGCAGCTTGCTTGTGTCTCAAGATATGGATTCTTAGCTACTCCTTCAGCACCACACCTGTCTGCCTGCTGCTATGCTCCTTGGACTGGTGAGCATGAACTCTAAACCTCTGAAACTGTAAGCCCCAAATAAATGCTTTTTATAAGTTGCCTTGTTCATGGTTTCTTGTCACAGAAATAGAAAAGTAACTGAGACAATGTCCAAGTTCTGTGGCTTTGCTTAAATTATATTCTCTCCAGATCTTTACATCAGCATTCAGAAATACTATATATATGATAGACTGGCAAGATGGCTCAATGGATAAAGACGCTACGAGTCTGAAGACCTGAGTTTGATTCCAGAACCCCACATGTAAGAAGGAGAAAACTAACTCCTGAAAGTTGTCCTCTGATCTATATGTGAGCTGTTTGACCCATGTGCAGGCCACTACCCTCTTTAGGCCCACCTCAAATAAATGAATGCAACTATTGATTTTAAAAAGGATATATTGTTTATCTGGAATATGAACCACCCCTTTTTTAACTTTTGAAGAATAAATTTCCACAAAACTTTTGGATATAAGCTGTGTTGAATTTATCATAATACTAGTGTCAAAAAATAGAAGAAAGCTAAAAATTAGCAAAATCAGAAATAGGGGCCTGGTCTGTCAGAGATTGGAGTATCATAAGAACCAGAGAAGTAACAGACTGTAACAGTGTTCAAGGATTCATTGGTAAAGAAGCCTATGAATTCTGAGTGTCAGCCAACAGATAACAGCATAGTACCTGGGTAGCACATGACTGTGAGGGGTTGGATTATGCTGTTAGCATTGTGGTCAGTCATTTGGATTTAAGGAAGTTCTCAAACCTTTGGAACCTGCCAAACTCGAATTGCGTAATAGAACTAGGCAGTCCTGGAGGTGTTTGGGGAGGTTGTGGCTCAGTTAAATATAAAGGTTTTGCTTTTGTGTTAAGATTATTTTAGATCTCATGTGCTAGGGAGATGATGCTTCTAAGCTCTCCTGAACTTCCCAGAGACTGTAGAGTGCTTATCAGTCCAGTTGCACTTTAAGTGGCCATGGCTGCATGTGGATAACACAGGAAAAGCCTATCTCAGAAGACTTCTCAGGCCCAGGGACAATGAGCAACCCTTTCTGTAGTCATATTAATCTACTTTATTTGAGTTCTTATGCCACGACCTCCCTTTTCCACCTCAATTCCTTCCAACACCAGGCAGGAGGAAAAGAAAGTTAGTGGGGAGAGGGTACATAGTTCTCTCTGTCTACTTTCTGCTGTTTAGGATTGTTGGGTTCTTTGGAGCAAGTCCAACCTTC
Source organism: Psammomys obesus (assembly GCF_907164565.1). NCBI lineage: Eukaryota > Metazoa > Chordata > Mammalia > Rodentia > Muridae > Psammomys > Psammomys obesus. The sequence goes on along the minus strand of NW_026585797.1, from coordinate 31,418,082 downwards.
ATTTCAGGATATCTCCAACTTCCTCTCATCAAAGGGCATCAACAGCAACCAGGAGCAGCAGCAGGGAGCACCAGCATTCTTCTTTCTCAGAGTCCCCCTTCCTCTCTCTGGGTTCTGGTATTTATTCGCTCTCCACAGTCCTCAGAATGAAATTGTGTGCAGCTGGTGAAGATCACCTCTCAGGGCTCACGTGAGGCAATTAGTTTGCTGCTATGGACAATCTGAATCAGCTCCATATCCCAACCTGGGATTGAAACAAAAACTTCTTTTCATAACATGAGTTTTCAAAGACACCAAAACTTTCTGCTACACCTTTCCCCACACTAGATTTGGGAACAGACCACATTCTTTGGTCTCACATAGACTTAGTGGAGTATGAGGCCATGGATGTTTCACACCATTCAGGGTCACACCACAGGGGATAGATAACAAGAGGTCCTTGTCTTATTCTATTTTCTTAACATAATGACAAATACAAGAAATACAAAAATACGAAATAATCCAAATCTGGGTAAACATCAGGGTTTATCTCTTACAGTTCCTGAGGTCAGCAGGTTCAATATCAAGGTGTCAATAACCTCCAAGAGACTTCATGTGGTGTCATTCATGATGAAGGATGGGAAGGCAAGAGAACAAGATGTGACTTAACTCACTTCTATTGAAAGCCCATTCTCATCAAACCAAGCTACTTTTATGATAATGGCATTTATGGTGGTCTGAGTGAGAAATGTCTTCATTACTTGTTCCCTGGTTGGTAGCACTGTTTGGGGAGGTTATGACACTTGCAGGTGGCAGAGTCTTGGAGGCATTACATAATCACGGGAAGGCTTTGAGTGCTTTTACCTTCACTTCCAGTTTGCTCTCTCATGTTTGCTGTTGAGGATGTGATCACTTAGCTTCAGGCTATGGCCATCTGCTGCCATGATTTGCCTGACATTATGGATATCCCCTCTGGAACTATAAGCCAGAATACTATTGCTTACATAAGTCACTTTTGGTGTTTTATCACAGCACCAAAAAGTACTAAGTATCACATTCCTTCATCCATGGGCATAGAGGCTTTCTACTCTAGTCACCTCTCACAAGGCTCTGCCACTCAGCACCTTTACAGTGGAGATTCAGTTCCATGCACAGTAACTCTGTGGAATGCAATCAAATCCTAGTTGAGCCTACCAAAGAAGGAGCAGTGGAAAACAGTGGTTGGAAGATGGGGTGGGAGGAAAGGATTAAAGAGCCAGAAATGTTAGGGCTATTGAGGTACAGAAAACATAAGAGAAAATGCACTTATTCATTCCTTGCATCTTGCCTTTCTCCCTTTATCTATTCCTCCACAATTATCACCCTCTCTCACACTTGTTCTCACTCTTTCACATTGTCAGCATATTTTAACTTGAGCTAGCTGAAGTGGGCAGATGGGCCTTTCCATTTTACCTCAGTTGAAAAGCAATATGTTGCCTCTAACTAGGGTAGAAACATTATTCTAGCTTTGCATAGTTAGGATTTTATCAGTATCTCTTGAAAAACGCTTGGGAGCTAGCAGCCTAAGGATGATTAGTCTAGGTGTGACTTGTGATTAGCTTTATTACCATGTGAATTGTCATTAAAATTTTTTATTTACTCCACTGCATGGAGAAAATCCCTCTTATTCTTTTTATGTTCTTATGAAGCTTCATAGCACAAGTCCCTCATTGTTGCTCCAGCTGAACACTTTAACACAGAGTTAAATAAGGGGGCCCTTTCAATGGCTCTCTTGACATCCTTACTATTAATCTCTCTTACCTTTGGTGTCAAACTCTTGAGGAGATTCCAGACTGTTCTACATTCTGTCCAGTAAAGCAAGGTAAGGTGGTACCATGGTGACTCCATTATGCCAATATGGCTTGAAGAGCTGCCAATGTTAGGCTAGGTTGGTCACTCAATGATTATTGGAACCTGTGTTTCTTTTCCTTCCTTCCTTCCTTCCTTCCTTCCTTCCTTCCTTCCTTCCTTCCTTCCTTCCTTCCTTCCTTCCTTCCTTCCTTTTTCTCTCTCTTTTTCTTCCTTTCTCTTGAGCTGCATTATGAGAAAATCCAGACACCACCATGCATCTGGGAACTCATGGTGTGTCTTGGACATCTGCCAGCAGGGATCACTTGCTCTCTATCCCATGTATAGGCAGGTAGGATAGCTTGAGAGGGCATATCACCTTCCTGCCTGGTGCTCAGCAGCAGGTTCACAGACAATTGTATATTACCAATTCTTTAACCTTTCTTGAGAGACCAGTGCCTTTCTGTAAAAAGCCTGAGTTACATGGTGTGACTACAAATTAACAAGATGGATTTTGTCCTGGCTTGTTGAAGTCATTCTTGAGAGACAGTGTTTGAAACAAAATTTAGCAAATGGTCTGTGGTCTATTTACTCCCAGATATTAATCTCCGCCTATGGTGCTGGAAGGTTCTTTTCCTCATGAGAAACTTTCATTCTTGTGAATGTATTCTGTTCATGTGGAGTCAACCCTAGAAGACTTTTATTGCCTTTTCTTTTGGAGGAAATAAAATTTAAAAAGAAAGAATGAATGAAAAGACATCGGCAACTCACTGTGTGGCCCAGTTCACAGAGAGGGAGACAAATGATCTTTTCTGATTCGTTAAGCATATACAAAGCTCTATTAAAATAGAACTTCACAGAAGACATAGTAGCTATTAACTGGTGAGGCCATGGAGTTTCTACTGACTCTTGATAAAAGCTTCCTAGGTTAACCCTGCCCATTCCATAGTGTGCTAGCATGATGTTCAGGGGTTGCTTTGTTATCTAGTTAATTGGTGGTAACTTTTTCCTCTTGCATTCCATTTTTTAGTCAAAGATAACTCCATGACTCTTAAGAATGCAAGCTGGTGTTCTTCTTAGAAAGACTGAGCAAAGCAGTAAAACAGGAACTATTTTTTCATTGCTTGCTACTCGGCTCTTTCATTATATGCCATAATACATTATTCAGAAAACTTTCCTAAAACATGACCATGAATAAATACTATAATTCTTTACCACTAACCTAGCATTTCTAGAAAATATGTACAGTAAGAGGAAAAAGGTAAAAGGGTTGGCAGATAGCGACTCTGCCTTCATCATCAAATTTCATGGCTCCACCCCTCCAATTGCCATGAACTTAAACTTCATATAAATCCTATTCACTGTTTGCATGGGATGATGGGATGGCTAGGTGTGACAAAAAGTAATAGACTTTTAGATGTCCCCCAGGTGTCCTGGATGGGCAAGGAGAGTGAATGCCGAAGAGAGGAATTTTGTCATTGCAATAGGAATTGTCATTGCAATAGCTAAGACACTGGTATTTTTTTCTTCATGAACATTTAGTAATGTCACTGAAAATTCAGGCAAAATATCAGATCTTTCCTTTCTGCCATCTCAGTTTCTTTGGAAGTAAGATCTTCCATGCCATGGTATGAATTCCTGCTGTCTCTCCAGAACTGAAGTCTTTTTGTACCGGCCATGTACAGACCATATATCAATCAGAAGGGCTTGGGAACCATGCACATCCTATCCCAAAAAGCGCTGGTGGTTCCCACTTTGACTAAATAATCAGAGTGAGAATGGACAGCTTTTTAGATTGTGGTAAGGTTGTGAGTGTTTTTAGTAGTGAAAAGTAGCTTACCCATTTTTAAAATGTTCAGATTTATGTTGCAGATTTGGGTAGACATAGAAAAATATGACTGTGTTAACTTGAAAAGGAGATAATAAACAGTCCTAAAAGCTTTCAGTCTAGAACAGCTCATCCACCGGTTCCATCAGCCATCGTACAATAAACGCCATGCTTATTTTCAGCATGTGGGAAACGTATTTCACTCTGCTTGTTACGTCAAGTGGATGGAGAGGGGAAAAGCAGCGAATATGATGGAAAATTGTGCTCCTGACTTAGGATGTTGTTCTGAATGCTGATTGTCTTCACATTTTATGTCCATGAAACAATACGAGTTTTATAGAATTACTAAGTTTATGAGAGGATTAAGTAGGTTTTACTTTTATAGCCATAACATGTTCAGGCACATTTGCATCAAATGGTAGATATAATTTCTCTTTGTAATTGGAATTTAAATCTCAGCATAAACATAGTGCTAGGAAAACTATTTTATGAGCCTTTCTTTTATAGAGATCTTGTATGAAAAGAAGGTTACACAGCTGGAGGTGGTTTAGAGACAATTAAGACTTATCGGCTTTCAGCTGGTGATAACAGTAGGACTTGGAGGTGTGTAGAATCTTGGAACTGTTACTAAGGTGTGTATCCTATACAGGCTAAAGGCTACAGTGTGTGTGTGTGTGTGTGTGTGTGTGTGTGTGTGTGTGTGTGCTTAAAATTTTTAGCCATAAGACTTAAAGTATGATCTATTGGAATTTAATCCCACGATGAAGGTAGCATGTATATTTGAGTTTAAAATGATTCACAAGGATTGAGTTTAAGACCTTCCACCATCTTCTCTAGGCTTGTTCCTTGTGCTGAGGAAAGAATGGAGCCGGTGGCACGTTTTAGAGCTTTCTCTTTCCTGTTACCATCAGCTCTTCTGACCTGGTGCCCCATTCCCTTTTAATGTGTGTGTGTGTGTGTGTGTGTGTGTGTGTGTGTGTGTGTATGAAGTGTTTGTGTGTGCAGATGAGAACTCACATCCGTGTTTGGACATGTGGAGGCCAGCAGTCAAGGTTAGATGTCTTTCTTAATTACTCTCCAGTTTACTTTTTGAGATAGGGTCTGTCATTGCACCTGGAGATTACAGATGTTGCTAGGATTCACAGCTGGAGATTACAGGTGTAGGCAGCAAGCCCCTGGGATGCTTATATCCCTGTCTCCCAGTGCTGAGATTGCAAGCGTTCACTATGGTGCTTCGCCTTTTCTGCACGGTATGAGAGATGGAACACAGTCAAGTCTTTTTGCCTGTGCATCAAATATGTGACCAAACTGAGTTGTCTCTGCAGCCAGTCTGTGAAAGTTAATCTTGGTTTTTCAACTTGATTAGATTGAACTAAAAGATGTGCTTATAGTTTGCTCTGTAAGGGTAATTCTGGAAGAATTCATTGAAGGTTCAACACCCTCAGGAGTAACCAACAAATAAGGAGTTTCAAAAGAGAAGCTGCTTCCATTTTATTTATTTACTTATTTATTTTTTGCCTCTCTTCCTTCCCCATTGGAGAGTGCATCTTCTATGCTGACACATCCTTAGCCCACATCAGGGAAAGACTGTCTGGCCCTTCCACAGGGATTGAAGAGCCTTGGATCTCTAAAAATCCTCTAAGCCTTCATTGCCAGCTTGGGACAGCTGAGATATCCAGCCTTGTAGACTGAGAAGCAATGGGGCTTGAAGCCTGTCCAGCATGCAGATGGCCATTGTTGGACTTGTATAAACTAGTATAAAAAATTACCTTCAAAATAGATATTCAATCCATTAATTCTTTTCCTTAAGAGAACCTTGACTAATATACTCCCTTTGGATTTTAATCTCTCTCTTTCATCAGACTAGGAGAGATTATATAATCCAATAAACTAATAAGTGATAGAACTTTAGAACTTGATACTCAAAACACTGCTGATAGTATCAACAATTCCACAGATGACACTCAATAATGATGAGGTTTCTCAAATCTGTTGGAAAATATTTTTCATTAAAGGGATTTTTTCTAATAACTCACAAGTCAGACCAACCACACCATATTTACTGTTATGGTGTGGATGTGGAGTTTCCCCCAAGAAGCTCATGTGTTGGTTTGGCTTGCAGCTGTTAACGCTCTAGAAGGTGACCAGTACATAAGAATTCTGGAATTCTGGGTATACGGTGGAAATGTTTGCAGAAGAGCTTAGCTGGAGGAAGTAGGAACTGGAGGCACAACTTCAGAAGCCATGTTTTATACCAGGCCCCTTCATGTGCCTTTCTCTGCTTCCTGTTGACATAAGGTCAGTGATTTCTTTCTGTGTCCTGAATTCTCACCTGTACGTTCAGCCTTACAGTGGCGCCAGGACTTCTATGAAACTGAGTCAAAGTACGTCCTTTTTAAAAAACAGATCTATTTAAAATTTTAAAACTTGTTTTCAAGTTTTATTTTTGTTTAATATGAATGGGTGCTTTGCTTGCATGTATGTCTTTGCATCCCATCTGTGTCTGGTGTTTACTGAGGGCAGAAGACGGTATCAGATCTCAGGGACTAGAAACACACTGTTGCGTATGTAACGGGAATTAAACTCTGGTCTTCTAGAAGAGCATACAGTGCTCTACTGAGCCACCTCTCCCGTTCCTTATTTTTAACTTTTAATTATGCCTATATATGTGTGTGCTTGTATGTGGAGATGTGCACAGTTAGTGCGGGCACCCTTGGATGGATTCCAGACGGAAGCATGAAGTTCCTGGAGATATTTGTGAGTTGCCCAACATGAGTACTGGGAATTGAACTTGAGGCTTTGCAAGAACAGTACACAATATTACCTGCTGATCCATCTCTCCATCCGTTTCCCCTCCCTCCCAAAACACTATCTTTTAAGTTGATTATTATAAATGTTACAGCTCGGGTGGGAAAGGTATCTTGGCAGTTGGGAGCCAAGGAGCACCACAAAGTCATACAAACATCATACAAGAGATTTTGGGTGTGGGGAAATGCAGGAAGGTGGCTGCCTCTGTTTGGGTGAGAAGCAGCAGAGAAGTCAGAGTTTGTATAGGATTTCAGTATGGGAGGAGGTGTTCCCTGGGTGGCCTGGGACTGGAGGAACTGTGGGGGCCTGTTTTTGGGTCAAACACAGGGATTGGTGGATTTTTTTTTTTTTTTTTAAGGGTGGGACCTGGCTCCTCTTGGAAAAGGAGCATTACATCCTGAGAGGCCTAGGGAAGCCAGTAGAGAAGTCTGGGGGTCTAGGCTTGGTCTTTGGAGCTCTTCATGAGGGACCTAGCCTCTGGAGCACCTCAGTGGGTCAGGGGTTAGGCCTAGCTACTAGAGTAGTCTGGGGGTGGAGCCTGGCTGCTGGAAGTCTCCAGGGGAGGGACCCAAAAGGGGACTCTGTATGCAGTACTGAATGATCAACAGTTATGCTAAATGTTCTCTCAAAGTGAAAAAGGGGGAGGGGGCTAACATATTTGCTCTATTTTCAGGACAATCTCAGAGAATATAATCTTTCAAATTAAACACATTGACTGCTGGCTTGACCCATCTTGCAGCCAGATCATAAATGGTCACAGTAAACAGATTCGAATAGGTACCCTAACAGAATCCATGTTCAGAGTTCTCTTATTAATGTCACTAATAGAAACTTGATTTGCCTTATTTTCATTAATGTGAGAGTAGACATTCCCTGGATTAATATAAATCTATATAATGCTAAAATTTGGTTCCTGCCTCATTGAGATTTTTTTTAAACTATATTTGACTTAAGTTGACATTATTGGGGTGACAGTGTGCACATGTGTGGGGATCTGAGATCAGCTTATTGCAATTGGTTCTCTCTTAACACCAGGGCTCTGGGTGTTCAGTGGCATGTACCCTTCCCTGCAGAGCCATGTCACCAGCTTAAATCTTTATATTTTAATGCGGTAGGATTTGTTTCTTGATACATAATTTGAGGCAGGCAGAATACCAAATTAATTTAATTTGTCCCACTATACTAGTACTATGTCTATTAGCTTTGGGGCGGGGGGAAAACATATTGAACTTGTCTTTGATTTGCTGTTTCATACAGAGACACGGGATGGTGTCACAAATGCTTCCCATCCTCTGCTATGCTTCTACTTGACAAGGTTTTGTTCTCCTTGACAGATATTCAGCAGTAAGAAGTGGTGTAATTATTAATTTCCCACTTGACACTGTGAACATTTCAATGCTAAGTTAGCCGGTTTAAAAAAAAATCACAATCCATTCCCATTGTTTCTATCTACTGAACCTCAAAGGTTTCCCAGCAAACCTTCTCTAGTCAGAGAGAAAACAAGGGTAACGCACAGATAGCAAGTAAAATCAACTTTGTTAACAGAACTTGACCTTTCTATAAAGTACTCTGTTTTGTCAGGTACTTTTTTCCCCCATGGGGATAGTTTGAAGGAAATTAGCATTCATCACCTTAGATTGCTTGTGTTAAGTGGAGAGAACTTATTTTAGCAAAAGAGGCACATTGTTTTCTTCACATACTGGATAAATGCTAGTCCCCAGGGGCTGGGGTAACTGCCAAGTCCTAGCAGATCCAGAAAAATCTCAATCTGCATTACTGCAGTGATAGATGGCAAGGGATGATTGCTTCTTACAAATGTGCTGCTGATTGATTGGTCTCAGAGAGTTCCATCTCAGTTGTGTTAGCTTGAGGACTACTGCTGTAGCCAAGAGCAATGAACACTAAGGTAGAGCAGAAGTCTCCTCATTCTGATGACTCATAGCTGAGACCAGTGGAATCATCATGTTTGCTGTATAAAAGATTCTGCAGTAGTATATAAATAAAAGGGAGGAATAATTTTAAATGTTTTATTTAAATAACTGAATCCAAGCAACCATTCCTTCAATATGCAAACCTTTCTATAGCCATGTGCAGTTCTCTATAGCCGTGCATGGCCCCTTGTTGTCATATTGTTCAGCATGGCTACAGAGGACCTAAAGTTTAGCTGCTTACAGTACAAATGTACAAGCTTACCGTCCAACACATGTCTTATGTTCACATTAGGATTTAGAATGAAATGTAGCCATGGTTATATCATCGTTCTTTTCTATCAACAGTCATAACTTTTCTTTTTGTGTCAGCTCTGAGCCAGACAGAAGGAGAGTGATTTGTCTGAGTCTGGTTGTATGGAGGAAGGCACCTTTGTTACTTTGTTTCTGGAGTCATTTCCTTATCTAGAAGATAATGATAATAGACAGTAATTACAAGAGGACTGTATGTAGATTGGCATAATAAAAGACAACTTTACAGAGGTAGGTAATCAGATGTACTGTTTTGATCTTTCAGCTAGGTATCAGAGATTCCCAAAAACAACCAAAGTATCATTAAAGTGACTGGAGATGTCCACAAGTCTCCTGAGGAGGAAGAAGGAAGGGTCTCTTATTCTCTGTGATATCTGACAGGAGAAGGTGACTCCAGATTTCCTTAAGGACTGATACAGTTACAGCTCAGCTTTTCAACTTGGTGAACTTGAAGCTATGGTTCTTAAAATGTTCAAGGAAAGAAATTTTACTTGGGAAAATAATATTAATAGGAATTACAGATATGAGATTAAGGTATATAAGGAAGAAAAATGCAAAGTTTCAACTCGGTCCATCTCATCTGAAAAGGGCGATAATTAACAAAGTAGTAGAAATTTATTGAGTACATACTCTTTGGGGGTTACCAATGCTCATAGGAATATGACAGTGACATTATATGCACTTAGTAGCTTTCTGGGAAGCTAAAATAATACATGCTATGTTAGAATTTGTCAAAAGAAAGGAAAGAGCTGAGCTATGATTCTAGCTGAGTGGTTGTCATTCAGGACTTGCTGCTGTGGCTGGTATAAAAAGAAAACTTGGAGGTAGGGGTGTGAGGATGCAGCCTGAAGCCAGAATTGGACCAGAGAGAAAAAGTACAGTTAGATTAGTAAAGAAGGAGGAGGAGGAGGAAAAGCAAGAGGAGATGGAAGAGGAAAAGGAAAAGGAGAAGGAAGAGGAAGAGGAGGACAATGAGGACAAGGAGGAGGACAAGGAGGAAGGAAGAAAGAGAAAGAAAGAAAGAAAGAAAGAAAGAAAGAAAGAAAGAAAGAAAGAAAGAAAGAAGAAAAGAGAAAGAAGAATAGATCAGACACCTAAGAATCTAGATAGTTAACTTTTTAATACATTCTGTGTGTGGCAAATACATACAGTGTGAAACACACTGTTTAAACATTTTAATGCATCTGATGCATTTGGTATGTATCAGATTTACCTACATATATGCATATACGCTATGTGTGTTGACTGTGGTGGTCAAAGGCAGGAGCAAGATTCTTTGGAGTTGGGGTTACAGTCTGTTAGGAGCCACCATGAAGGCGATGAGAACTGAACTTGGATCCTCTGTAAGAGCAGCAAGTCCTTATGACTGCTAAACCATCTTTGTGGTCCTCTATCTTAGACCATTTTTTTAGCATTTAATACCATTCGGTTGTATTAAATACATTTATACTATGATACAAACATCATCATTTTTGTCTTTGACACTCTTCATCAAAGCTCTATACTACATGAATATTTTTTTTTAACATAGCCCCTAGTAGCCATGATTCTTTCCGTTTATGTGAATTTGACTATTACAGGTACAAAGCATAGTAGAATCGTGCAGCATTTATCCATTTGTGATTGCATTATTTTGTTTGGCATAATATCCTCAAGGTTTATTCATATTTTGGTAGGACAATCGATTCACATAGCTAAGTAAAGTGTGGAAAAGAAGTCAATGGAGAGGTAAAAAGAGAATAAAACTAAGTGAAAAGAAATGAGAGACAGGATTAGTGGCATATCCTGTAACATAAGAACTTGGGAAGCTAAGTCTGGAGGAGCCTCTGTTCAAGGCCAGGCAGGGAGACATAGTGAGATCACATCTCAAACACACACACACACACAATCACACAAACATACATATACACACACACCACTGTGGCATCTACAGGGTCCTAGAGTTCTCCAGGGTTGTGCTAGGGCATAAAGAAGTCTGCTTCTTGTCCAGTGCCTCACTGCTCTCACTGCTGGGGTGATTGGGTTCTGCAAAATAAATACTTTCCACCACTGTCCTCAACTGGCAACCTCCCAAATGCCGGTCTCTGTTTCTTCCCATTGAAACATTAGCTTTAGTGCATACACTCGTTACAAGTTAAAGGCTCAGTAAAATATAAGAAATCATTGAGATTGTAGATGTAGAGACAAACTATTTCACAAGCCCAAGGGAATAATTTACTTTTCATCTGTTCCTTCTTGCTCAAGATAAAGAACCTTTAACAAATGGTATATAAAGGAAAACAGAGCAAACAGAAAAAGGAAAATTTGCAATATATTAACTGAAGCATGAAAGCATCGAAAACAAGCAGGGCCCAACTTTCTTGGAAAAATAAGTTTAAACCTATTGAATTAAAACGTGTTGTTGCACTAATCTAATGAGTTTTAAGGCAAATGAGGCATGAAACATTGCCAAAATATAAAGTTGGTAAAATATCCAAATTACTGTTTAACGTCACTATATGTTTTAATTTATCAGGAGCTGGTAAAGAGTAGATTATTTCTAAATCTGCATCCCTAGCAAAATAAGTGAAATTATTGTTACAAGGAATTAGTTTTTCTTTCTTTCTTTTTTTTTTTGTCATGTTACTAGTTGCAGTTCTAAAGAAGCCCCAGCAAAAGGCACACATATGCCTAATTAGTTAGGAAGCATTAACAACATAGAACCTGTTTTTAAATCAGTCATTTGTTCGTTAAGAATTCAGGATAATGGGGTTGCGGAGATTGGCTCAGTAGCCAAGAATGTTACCAAGTACAAACATGAAGAGCAGAGTTTGAGTCTTTAGCGCCTATATAAAAAGTTAAAAAAAAAATTCCCGTGAGGGTAAGTTAGTCTGTAACCCCAGTGGTAGCAGAGCGGTGATGGAGACAATAGGACTGGTAGGGTTTACTGGCTGTCCACCTAACTTCTGGTTTATTGAGTGATCCTGTATCAAAGGAGTAAGGTGAAGAGTGATAGCAGGTCATCTGAAATCCTTCTCTGTTCTTGGCACACACACACACACACACACACACACACACACACACACACACATATATATATATATATATATCAGCACACACAACTGCACATGCACACACACACACACAGTAAAAATAATGAAAATAAAAATATTAAAAAGAGATTGAAGTTAATGGTGTAAGGTTCATGAAATATGGAGGCACATGAATATGTTTGTCCTTATTCCTGAGGATTGAACTATAATTTTCTGTTAAAAAAAAAAAACAAACACAATAGAATTACCTGCCCTTATTTAGAGAATACTCATGATCATGAAAGAATCTTCATCCTAGACCTTTTCCTGGAGTTATTCTATTACATTCTAGATATGGTTGAGTAGTGCATTCTCCATAGCTGAACGAAATTAGTTAAAAGCTCTGTGTTGTTTTCCTTATGCAGGGCCCCATGCTAATCTTATCTGTATCGTTCCAATTTTAGTATATGTGCTGCCGAAGCGAGCACTCTGGGTTGTTTTCAATAGTGCAAAATGGAAATGATTTTTTCTAAGAACCCTGGTTGCATTAAAGTATTGTCAAATTACTAATTAGTGCCAAATTATACACAGTTCAGTAAGGGCTGTCAGCTCATAATTTTTTAGGTGCTTATTTATCTGGAGGTTTGAATTTGTGTGCCATTAGTAATTGTTTCTACTGATTGCTACTTCTTGTTATAGCACGACAAACTTTTTTCTTTAGAGGTGTTATGGTGGATGTAATTTTGTATTTATTCTGCGTAGGTGAAGCAGGGCCAACTTTACAACTTTTATTTCACCTACTGTGTATTGCCAGAGCATTTATTTCCCATGGCTCTAAATGACTCACCACACCCCCAGTGATGTGCTTATCAGCAAACAAGCAGGTTCCCAGTATGCACTGGCTTGTGTCACCTTGAGCTGATTTAAATGCCATCCTAATGGCAGGATGGACATCAGAATATAGAGCTAACTCGGCAAGAAAGAGACATATGCGTGCTGGGCTGAGGAGTTATTTGCTTTATCTCCATACAACCACATGCCATAAGGGCCAGCTAGAACAGCCTCACCTTCATGATTCTTTCACTCCTCTTGCAACTGGTATCTTGTTCCCTGACTTTTTTATATCTATGCTTTTGGCTTTATCCTTACACCACAACTGGTGTCCATCCCCCGCTCCCCACTGTACTTTGCACCTTGGACTCTTTTCAAGTCAAAATCCTTGCACCTCCTTGAAGGATCATTGCTCCATGTTTCTTTTTCAGTGTACTAGTTACTTTCCTATTGCTGGGGTAAAACATCATGACAAAGGCAACTTATAATAGAGTTTATTTAGGCTTACAGTTCCATAAGTTAGAGTCCGTGGTGGTGGAGTCAAGGGCATGGTGACAGGACCAGGAAGCTGCTGAGAGCTCACCTCTAGAACAGTAAGTACAAAGCACAGAGAAAGCACTAGAAATCCTGGGAGTCTTTAAACTATCAAAGTCTTTTCCCAGTGACATACTTTCTCCAAAAAGGCCACAGTTTTTAAATTACCTAAGCATCATTATCAATTGGAGATGGAATAGTTTTTAATTTTTATATTAATCACAAGTTATTTACTTTGTATCCCAGCCATAGCACCCTCTCTTAATCCCTCCCAGTCCCACCCTCCGTCCCTCATCTCCTCCCTGCCCCTTTCCAAGTCCACTGCTAGGGGAGGTCCTCCTCCCCTTCCATCTGACCCTAGCTTATCAGGTATCTTCAGGACTGGCTGCAATGTCCTCCTCTGTGGCCTAGCAAGACTGTTCCTCCCTCGGGGGTGGGGAGGTAAAGGAACCAATCATTGAGTTAATGTCAGAAATAGTTCTTGTTCCCATTATTAGGGAAACCCACTTGGTTACTGAGCTACCATGGGCTACATCTGACAAGGGGTTCTAGGTTATATCCATACATGGTCCTTGGTTGGAAAACAATCTCATAGAGCACCCCCATGCCCTGATATATTTTGTTCTTGTGGAGCTCCTGTCCTCTCCCAGTCATTTTAACTCTTCCTTTTATCATATGATTCCCTGTACTCTGTCGAAGGTTTGGTTATGAGTTTCTGCATCTGCTTTGATACACTGCTAGGTAGAGTCTTTCAGAGACCCTCTGTGGTAGGCTTCTGTCCTGTTACTTGTTTTCTCCTACTTCTCATGTATATCCCATTTGTCTTTATAGTGACAATAGTGAGGATAGTGAGGATATCTGAGGATATCCTCAGATAGTGAGGATAGATCATTGATCATCTTCCTCCGGGTACTCTTTCTTCTTTATCTTCTTAGGTGCATATATTTTAGTATGTTTATCCTATCTTATAGGTCTATATAAGTGAGTATATACCGTGTGTGTCTTTCTGCTTCTGGGATACCTCACTCAGGATGATCTTTTCTAGATACCACCATTTGCCTGCAAATTTCATGATTTCCTTGTTTTTAATTGCTGAGTAGTATTCCATTGTGTAAAAGTACCACAATTTCTGTATCCATTCCTCCATTGATGGACATCTGGGCTATTTCCAGCTTCTGGCTATTACAAATAAAGCTGCTACAAACATGGTTGAGCAAATGTCCTTGTTGTATATTTGAGCATCTTTTGGGTATATGCCTACAAGTAGTATGGCTGAATCTTGAGGAAGCACTATTCCTAACTGTCAGAGAAAGCACCAGATTGATTTCCAAAGTGGTCGTACAAGTTTACATTCCCACCAGCAATGGAGGAGGGTTCTGAGGGATGTCTCACTCCAACTTCCACATCCAGGCACTCACATAATACCAGACGTAGCTAGTCAGTTGGCTTTTAAAAGGAGTTGATGAGGAAAAGAAACTCATGAGGGGACAAGATGGCGGCTCCAGGAGAACACTGCGTCTGAGGAGCAGGACAACATTTTCCATACAGCGACCAAGAGACTGAACTCTGGGTCCTAAAACAACAACGATCATGTTTCCAAGGTGAGAGGAAACCCCCATGGCATGGGAATCAGTCGGGTCCACTCTTAGGTCACCCAGCCAGAACCCAGAAGAGATCCCAGGTTGCCCAGGCACTAGGTCACCAGACCAGAGCCACATGCCTGCGTGACCTGATCACCTTCCTAGGATGATCAGTGGGCACAAAAAACACCAGAGACTGAGGGTACCAGTCGCAAGAAAACCCCACAAGGAGGGAAGGAAACGGTACTGACTTGGGTCACCCAGTCTTTCCCTGGAAAAAGTTTCCATCACTGAACTGGGCTCCAGCCACGAGCACAGACAGTTGCTGCACACCCAGCTTTCTGGCACAGACAGAGCTGTGTGCCCCAGGGCAACAGAGACTGGGAGTCACTGTCAGGAGAAATCCTCACAGAGAATGAAGCAAAGGGGATGGACTTAGGCCACCCAGTATATCCTTGGAAAAGGTCCCACAGACCGGCCCAACCCAGGGACCTGCTGTGCACCAGATAGCCTGCTGTTACCAGGAGAACGGTACCCATCCACCACAGATTACTGGGTGGGTACTGGGGCACAGAGCCCCAACCTCAGACCTACAAAAGCCCAGAATCTCTGAGATCAACCCCCAGATACTGCTTCAAGAGGCAACCAGTTATCCTTAACAAAACTGACCAAACCATGGGACACACAGGTTACAGCAGCAGATCACTAAATTTACAGTAAGAAACCCAGAAGCAAGGCAGCTGTCTTCAGGACTTCTCCAGGTGAGAGGAGAGCCTTCTCAACTAACAAGGACCACAGTTACCCTCATGTCTCTATGCCTGAGGTGAGCAGTGTCAACTCCTGAAAAACACCGGCCATCCAGTGACTATACCCAAAAAAGCTGAGAAGGCTTCCTTCAGGAAAAACCATCTTCCTGCCAAGGGGATTCTCTCCACCATAGGATTCCAGGAACCACCAGAAACTAACTCCAAACACCTAAGATAGCCCAATGGGTAGAGGCCAGTGTAGAAGCTCAACCAACAAAAGACAGAGCAATATGGTATCTCCAGAACCCAGTTATCCAGGGGCAAGTAGTCCTGAACACCCCAGCATAATTGAAATTCAAGAAGATGACCTAACATCTATACTCATGAAGAGGATAACAGAGGAAAAAAATAAAATACGGAAAGACCTAGAAGAAGATAAACTCAAACAGATTATGGCCATCCGTAAAGAAATAGAGGAAGATAAAAACAAACAGATTATGGACATCCATAAAGAAATACAGGAAGTTGCAGCCAAACAATTTGTGGCCTTTAGAGAGGAAATAGTTAAATCACTGAAAGAAATAAAACAGTTGAAGGAATTGAAGGAAAATATAGTCAGACAGGTGAAGGAAATCAATAAAACGGCTTAAGATCTGAAGATAGAATTGGAAAAATTAAAGAAAACACAAATGGAGGAAATTGTGGAGAGAAAGAACTTAGGGAAGAAGACAGGAATTACAGAGGTTAGCATAACCAATAGACTACAAGAGATGGAAGAAAGAATCTCAGATGTGGAAGATACAATGGAAGAAATAGATATATCTGTCAAAGAAAATGTTAAATCTAAAAAATTCCTAACTTAGACCAGCCAAGAAATTCAAGACAACATAAAAAGACAAAACCTAAGAATAATAGGAATAGAGGAAAAAGAAGATTCCCTGCTCCAAGGCCCAGAAAATATTTTCAACAAAATCATTGAAGAAAATTTCCTTTACTTAAAGGAGAGGCCAATAAGAATACAAGAGGCCTACAGAACACCCAATAAATTAGACTAGAAAAGAAAATCCTTCTGTCACATAATAAGTGAGGATAAGTCACATAATAACAGAAAGGATACAGAACAAAAAAAAAATACTAAGAGCTGCAAGGGAAAAAGGCCAAGTAACATATAATGGCACTATTTGCAAATGATATGATAGTATACATGAGTGACCCCAAAAACTCTACCAGGGAACTACAGCTGATAAAAACCTTCAGCAAAGTGGCCAGATAAAAAATTAACTCAAAAAAATCAGTAGCCCTCCTGTATACAAAAGACAAAAGGGATGAGAAAGAAATAAGGGAAACAACACCCTTCACAATAGCCACAAATGACATAAAGTACCTTGGTGTAACCCTAACCAAGCAAGTCAAAGACTTGTATGAAAAAAAATTCTGGTCTCTGAAGAAAGAAATAGAAGAAGATATTAGAAGATGGAAAGATCTCCCATGCTCATGGCTTGGCAGGATTAACATAGTAAAAATGGCCATCTTACCAAAAGCAATCTACGGATTCAATGCAATTCCCATCAAATTACCAACATAATTCTCTACAGACCTTACAGACCTGGAAAGGAAAATTCTCAACTTCATATGGAATAACAAGAAACCCAGAATTGCTAAAACAATCCTCTACAATAAAAGATCTGAAGGTATCTCTATCCCTGACCTTAAGCTGTTCTATAGAGCAACAGTAATAAAAACTGTATGGTACTGGCATAGAAACAGAATGGTGGATCAATGGAACTGAACAGAAGACCCAGAAATAAACCCACACACTTATGGACACCTGATCTTTGACAAAGATGCCAAAACCATACAATGGAAAAAAGATAGCATCTTCACAAATGGTGCTGGTTTAACTGGATGTCTACATGTAGAAAAATGCAAATAGATCCATACTTATCACCCTGCACAAAACTAAAGTCCAAGTGGATCAAAGACCTCAACATAAAACCAGACACATTAAATAGGTTAGAAGAAAAAGTGGGGAAAACCCTAGAACTCACTGGTACAGGAGACAACTTCCTGAACAGAACATCAACAGCACAGGCTCTAAGAGCAACAATCAATAAATGAGACCTCATGAAACTGAAAACCTTCTGTAAAGCAAAGGACACCGTCATCAAAACAAAACGAATGCTTACATATTGGGAAAGAATTTTCACCAACCCTTTATCTGACAGAGGACTCATATCCAGTATATATAAAGAACTAAAGAAGCTGAAAACCAAGTAATCCAATTAAAAAATGGGGAACAGAGCTAAACAGAGAACTCTCTGTAAAAGAATATCGAATGGCAGAGAAACACTTAAAGAAATGCTCAACGTCATTAGCCATTAGAGAAATGCAAATCAAAACGACCCTGAGATTTCACCTTACACCCATGAGAATGGCCAAGATCAAAAACTCAAGAGACAACACATGCTGGAAAGGTTGTGGAGAAAGAGGAACCCTCCTCCATGGCTGGTGGGAATGTAAACTTGTACAACCACTCTGGAAATCAATCTGGCGCTTTCTCAGACAACTAGGAATAGTGCTTCCTCAAGATCCAACCATTCCACTCCTAGGCATATATCCAAAAGAGGCTCAAGTACACAATAAGGACATTTGCTCAACCATGTTTGTAGCAGCTTTATTTGTAATAGCCAGAAGCTGGAAACAGCCCAGATGCCCCTCAACTGAAGAATGGATGCTGAAATTGTGGTACATCTTCACAATGGAGTATTACTCAGCAATGAAAAATAAGGAACTCATGAAATTTTCAGGTAAATGGTGGGACCTGGAAAGGATCATCCTGACTGAGCTGTTCCAGAAGCAGAAAGACACACATGGTATATACTCACTCATATAGACATATAATATAGGATAAACCTACTAAAATCTGTACATGTAAAGAAACTAATCAAGAGAGAGGACCCTGACTTAAACACTCAATACCCATTCTGAAAGGCAAAGAGGATGGACATCAGAAGAAGAAGAAAACAGGAAACAACCTAGGAACCTGGCACAGAGGGCCTGAAAGGCTCTGCCCTGCAGACTCTAAAAGCAGACACTGAGACTTGTGGCCAACTATTGGGCAGAGTGCATGGAATCTTATGTAAGAAGTGGGAAATAGTAAGATCTGGAGATTACAGGAACTCCGCAAGGAGAGCAACAGAACCAGAAACTTTGAACACAGGGGTCTTCCCAGAGACTCATACTCCAACCAAGTATCAGGCATGGAGATAACCTAGAACCCCTGCACAGATGTAGTCCATGGCAGTTTAGTGTCTAAGTGGGTTACATAGTAATGGGAAGAGGGACTGCCTCTGACATAATCTGATTGGCCTGCTCTTTGATCATCTCCCCCTGAAGGGGGAGCAGCCCTACCAGGCCACAGAAGATGATAATGCAGCCACTCCTGATGTGATCTGATAGACTAAGATCAGAAGGAAGGAGAGGAGGACCTCCCCTATCAGTGGATTTGGGGAAGGGCATGCATGAAGAAGAGGGAGGGAGGATGGAACTGGGAGGGGAGGAGAGAGGGGCTTATGGGGGGATACAAAATGAATAAAGTGTAATTAATAAAACAAAATTTAAAAAAAGTGGGTTGATGAATCATATCAACACATGAGTGTATACCATGCCAGTCTTTCTGTTTCTGGGCTACCTCACTCAGGATGATCTTTTCTAGTTCCATCCATTTGCTGTCAAATTTCACGATTTACTTGTTTCAAATAGCTGAGTAGTATTTTGTTCTGTAAATCTACCACAATTTCTGTATACATTCCTCAATTGAGGGAATCTAGGTTGTTTCCAGATTCTGGCTATTACAAATAAAGCTGCTATAGACACCAGAAGTGGTGGAAGAGAAAAAAAAAAAACAGAATGGGAGCCTGCTATAGAGGGTCTTCTGAAAAACCCCACCAAAAAGATGCTATGACTCAAGGCCAAACTTTGGCAGAGCACAGGAAGTCTTTTTGAAGAAGAGGCAGGGGTGTAAATAGAGGGGCATGAAGGGGACAGGATCCCCACAAGGAGACCAACAAAGCTAAATATTCTTGGCTCAGGGTGTCCTGCAGAGATGGATGTACCATCCAAAGACCTTGCACAGAGAGGATGTTGACCCTCTGTTCAGATGTGGCCTATTGGCAGCTCAGTGTCCATGTGGATCTCTGAGTGAGGGGCGCAGGGGCTGCCTCTGTCATTAATTTGATTGTCTGCTCCCCTTGATCACTCACCCCTGGTGATGTGGCCTTCCCATGACACAGAGGGAGAGGGGCTTCAATTGGAATGTATAATTAACAAATTGTGAAAAAATAAAAACAATAAAAAGAATAAAGGATTTAATGAATTAAAATTACTACTCTTGTCTACCAACAAGGTAGAATACAATTAACATCTAAACATAAGTGTATCAGAACTGAAATGGAATTTGCTGCAATTTTTCAATTTCTTCTTGTGCTTTTATGATAACAGAACTCATAAAATAATTTGCCACTGAATCTCCACTACAAGAAGAAAGTGGATAAAACTTCACAAAGTCATAAGTCCATGCCTACACTGTGCTGTCTTTAATGGGATTAAAGGCATGTTGCTTTGGGGTTTGTCCATGAATGTGAGAAGCGTGTACTTATATGTGGAAATAAGTCCATTCTAAACTTCACAGCTATAGTTACTGATGTGGTTTTGATTGGGAAAGCACAAGTGGAAGGCATCATTAGGCAGCGTCTCCTAGTTAGTGTGAGCAAGCATATATATCTCTCTTCAGAACACAGCATGGGAAAGGTTGCTCCACCACGTAGCCCATTGTGCTTATAGTTCTGTCTCCTGTACAATAAAATTGAATCCCTGCCTTCTTGGTCTTTAATTGGCTGAACTGTTGAATAATCAAATATAAATGCCATATCAAACACCCTTGAGAGTCTAATCAATACCAAAATCCATCACCATGCTTGTCCAAGTTTCTCTTTTATAATTCAGCTTCTATTCTCTTTCTGAGAATGACTTCACTCAAATTAAATGATGCCGTATATCATCAGAGAAAAGCACATGTTGTCTGATTTATTATCGTATGGTATATTTTCCAAGTGTTAGGTGGAGATATACAGATTGGGACTCATACATTTTTTATACCTGTCAGTGCTCCTTGTCATTGCAAATGCTGCTCACTGGGTCACTAATGGACTTATTCCAAGTTCTTGGGAAAGATTTGATGTGAACAATTCAGGAAGAGAAAAGGAGGGGAGTCACAGGCGCCAATAAAGAGAGCAAACCAGGAAGGATGGGAACACAACTGGAGGTAGGCTGTGACTGTAGCAAGGTCTGTGGCTGGCTGCCGCTGATCTATGCTTTTGTTAGCCTCTTGGCTACAGTCTATCTAGGATACCTGTACTTATTCCATATGGTTTTGCATGTGGCTGCCAATCGCTTATTGCCTGACATTTTCCTCCCTTTGCCACTAGAGACCCAGTGAACCCATTCTCTTAGTCATTTAGAATATCACGAAAGAGGATGATCACTGGTCCAACTTGGATCCTTTGCCACCTGGGTCGACCACTGTAGTCCGAAGAGTGGGGCCATTCAGAAAGGTGTCTGTTTTGGGTGGAAATATCCCAAAGAGTGGAATGGCGGGGTTGGGGGTTAGGGGGAGGACCGGAAGTGCCTGGTAGAGTGAAGATGTCAGTCTAAGGAGAAACAGCGAATGTGAGCCCTTCTTCAGGTAATAACCTCCCCTTTGAATGTCAGCTCCTCTTTTTCTGGCTAACCTCCGTACATTCCTATGTTTCTCCATGTGATTTGACTTCTAGAAACTTTACCTTCAGTCCCTTGATACTCAGCCCGAGCAATGAGAAAGTCTGAGAGGTTTTCGTGAGTAAAGGAGGGAGAAAGGATACAGGCAAGGTAAAGAGAGCAACAGTGGCTGTCTATTAGCATACTTGTGATTAGATGTGCTTTGGGGAGTCCCCTCTCTGATGTTGGCATATGTGAAACAGGAATATCTGTCCCTTAACCTTGTTCCTTGCAATGGAATAAGTTTACCAGGGTGATCCGTGTGTGTCTGCAATGACTCCTTAAACCTCTTCCAGCCCAGTGAGTCTGATAATTGTCCTTGTGTCTAATGACCTACCACTCGTGACATTCAAGCAGTTCTAAATTAGTTAGTTCTCTCTGCTTCTGGGAAAAAGAATAGGAGAATGGAAGGAGAGGTGGTATTTCTGCGTCATTTCTGTCTGACCATTGCCAGTGTGCATCTCTCTAGAATGTCATTGAAATTCTGAGCAGTACAATTCTGCTGCCTTGTCTCGTATCTGTGGGTGAACTAGACTTGTATAATTATAACGGATTAGAGATGAAGTTATGAATTTCATTTGATGTGATTTAGTTCAAATTGATGTACAAGGCAGATGAGTTTTATATTTTATTTGTGCTAATGTCCTTAGCAGGGTGACACTGATGAGTACTTCATAAAGCTTCAGAATGTTAGAGACATCTGATAGTCTGAAACAATAACTCGGTGATGATGATGATGACAACAATGATGATGGTGGTGACACATGCGATCAAACCCAGAGACTCTCACATGCTAGGCAAGTGCTCTCCAGATCAACTAGCCTAATACAAAACACTTCTTCTCAGAGATGAGAAACTAGATACTCAGGCTGGTAAGATTTAGGTCAGAAAAGTATCTTTGCTCCCTGAAGACCACAGAAGTTTTGACTTTTTACCAATATCCCTTAAATGTTAAATCAAAGGATAACTAAAAAATTGTATCTTATAAATTTATTTTAGCAATATGAGGAAATGTAAATTACTGTGTTCCAAGCTTATAACATTAAATGTAAAGAGAACTATTCATAAAAGTTTTAGCCTTAGAGTTTTCTATTTTGAAATTCTTCTGTTATACAATTTCAAATCTGTTTCCTTTCTGTCTTTCTTTCTCCTTTTGTCCTTTCCTCCTGATCTCATGTTTCCTCGATGGTGTCATTTGCTTGGGATTAAACATGTTTCTTCAAAAATATATTGTTGAATTGTGAAAAACTGTTTCATGTAGCAAGATTTGTCAAAGATGGTAGAAGCCAGAAAGTCTGATAAAGAAATATCTCTCATTAATAATTTCAAATCTCTATGGGCCTATTTGACAACAGAGCTTACATTTGCTTATATGTTTAAAGATTGTAAGGCCCTCCTATACATATACATATATGATTTTAGTGAGTTGTTACATTAAAAAGAGTAAACCACTAAGTTACATTTGAGATCTAGACATAAAACAAATAACTTTTCAGTATTTAATTGTACTATAATATTCATAAGACACACATGTACATGTATACATACATAAAATTATTCATTGTTTCTAAAGATATAGTTTATTAATATTTTTATTAATTTAATACAATGCATTTTGATCACATTTACTCCTCAACTACCCCAATAACTCCTCCTCAATCCTCCTCATCTCCTCCAAATTTTGTGCTCTCTTTTTGTTTTCATTTTTAAATTATCTGCCATATTCTGTTTAGGCTGCCCATATTCTCATGGGTTTGGGGCCATCTACTAGACTAATCAGAGACCACATCCTTAGAGAAAGATGACTCTCCTTTTTCTAAAAGCCATAAATATCTCCTCAGTTAGGGGTAGAGGCTTATAAGCTTATAAGCTCCTCCCCTCCATGCTAGGTCTTCTGAGCACCTACTGGCAGTTCATGAGTGCAACAGTCCTGTTATACCAAGATGACATTATTTCCTTCTGCAACCTCTAGCTCTTACAGTCTTACATTCCACTCTTCCAAGATGATTCCATAGACATAGGGAGTAGGGAAATGGGTGTTCCATTGTTGTGGAGCTCTCTATCTGCTGAAACAAATTCTCTACACATGGATCCGTTGTGAGTTTCTGTGGTAAGCACTATCCACGATAGAAAGATGTTTTCTGATGACGTCTGAGAATTTCTCTAATCTGTGAATATAGTGATATGAATTTAGAGGGACGTTTGATATTATGTCCATTTAACAGAATAATAATAGTAAATCCTTTCCTATGAAACCTGTGAGCTCCTCCAACCATGGGTGTTTCTTCTTTCTTCCTGTGGAGTGGGCCTTAAATTAAAACAGGAAATGATTGGCTACCTCCATAACATTTGTGACAATATTGCAACCATGGTTATCTTGCTATGACAGTTCACTTTATATTTTTAGTTTAAATTAAGCTGGCCATTTTATGTTTTACCTGGCAACCTTACATTAGATTTCCTGATATTATATACACATGTAAGAGGGTTTTTTTTTTTTGTAATATTGGATATTGAGCTTAGGCTCTCATGTGTACTAAGTAAGCACTCTACTACTGAACTACATGTGCAGCCCGGTTTTTATCTTTTATTTTGAGATAGGGCCTCCCTAAGTTGAAACACATTCAATAGTTCAGCCAGAGTTGTGATCTCTCTTAGCTTTCAAGAGTCCAGGATTACAGGCCAAGGCAAATAAGAATCTCACATCTGAGAATGCTATGCATCGGATCCTAGGTGATTCTCAAGCATATGATGGAATTATCTATCATCTCTTTAAGGAAAGTACAGTCTGTCTCTTAGTGAAATGGATGCAATGCTTTTAGAAAGGCCAGGGTAACAAAGAGCCTATGGGAAGATATGACTAGTGTTGGCAACTGATAATGTTTCTTAGGTGGGGTCATTGATGCTAAATAGAATGCTGAACAAGAATTTAACACAGAGAAAAATATAGAAAAGTCCCTCTGGTATCACTTAAGGAATTATGTGCTCTTCTTAAGATTTAGAGAGAGAAACACTTTGACTTGGGAGTGGTGATGGATAAGGCTTGAGAGGTGAGACAGTAAACTCATATTTCTCCCTTTTTAAAAAATAAAATAATAATTGTATTTATTGTTGGTGTATATACTGTGTGTATGAATGCATGTGGGATTTAGCACAATGCACATCCATGGAAGTCAGAGGCAACTTTCAGGAGTCAGTTCTCTGCTTCCAGTGTAGGTCCCAAGGATTGGACCCCAGCTGTCAGGTTTACATGGCAAACAGTTTACTCACTGAAATGTCTCACTGGCTCTAAACTAATATCTATTCTTTTTCCTCATGGCACTAGTTACCCTTCAAGGTGAGACAGAGTTGGATACATTGGAGTTTAGGGAATGGGTAGAAAGGGAGAAAGACCAATGGAAGTTATTCAGGTAGTCAACAAAATGTTTATGTGTTAATTCTGAGCTAAGCCTGATTGAGAGACCTGCAGTAGATGAGATGACAAGGACATTACAGAATGAGAAACAGCCTCAATGATCTCAGGGAAGAAGTAGATCTCTGGGTAGTGACCAAGGAGTTAAAGCAATAGAAATAGAAATTATTTACAGACCTTGATGTGATACAAAGAGATGAGTGAATCTGTTGGAAGCAGATGGGTGACTGACAAAGTTGTTGATGGAGAGCACATGCCATGCATGAAAGGAATGAAATAATCTTCTGTTTTGGATCTATGCAGCTCTGTGTGTCTATGGGACTTCTAAGGAGGAAAATTAAGGAGGACAGTTTCTGGAAACACAAAGCATTAAGGAATGATGCAGTACAAAATTGTCTCATGATTTATGAGCCATGGCTTATTAGAGCTTATTGTTGGAATAAGAGGTGAGAGTGAGATCACCCAGGGAGTACTTAGGGTCAACAATGGCTGTCAGGGAGAGCCTCTAGGGGGAAAAAAATCTTCATTTAAGACACAAAATGAGTAAAGCAAGTGAACAGTGCCATAACAACAACAAAGAAAACAAATAAGAATGTCAGAAAAACAGGAAAAAATCAAAAGCAGGTCCCTTCTAAGATGTAAAAGTCCAACTTGTCAAAAGCTGAGGACAGATACAGCAATATGAGGACAACAACAACACCTGTCTTTGGTGGTGCTGTGGTGTGAATCTGACATGCCTCCACAGGAGCTCATGTTTTGGATGTTCACCCTTTACCTGGTGCCGTTATTATGATTTTGGGAAACTGTGGAAACTTTGTCAAGTAAGACGCAGCTGGAGAAAAGTAAGTCACTAAGGACATGTTCTTCCGTACATCTTGTCACCGTTAGTGTACAGTCCCCTTCCCTCTTTCTGTCTGATCCACCCTGAGGCCAGCTGAGCTTCTCAGTCACACTTGACCCAACACAATGGGTAGAATCCTTTGCAACAGTGAACCAAGTAAATCTGTTCTCTCTTCAGTTGATAAGGAAAGGTATTTTGGTGTCAGGAATGATAAACATACCAAGTGATGACTGTGTTGAAGGCTAGGGAATACAATATTCAATTACCATCATCTGTTGAGACCCTTCCTGGGGCTTCATCTTCTTGTGGCTGAAACAAGGAGGTGAGAAAAGGAGAGGGAGCTTGAGAGGAAAGGGGAGAAGGAAAGAAGAGCAGGGGAAGGAACCCAAACTCATTTCTGTAGCAATGACATTAATCCTTTCATGAAGCCAGACCCCTCATCACCTATTCACCCATTCAGTCTTCCGTTTTTCAGCATTGTCACACTGAGCACAAAAATTTCAACATATGAACATCAGGGGTACACTCAAATCATTGCATGAGAACTGTGCTTACAGGAGTTGAGATGAATTTCATTACAGAAGAGTGAAGTGAACTGTACCTATAGAAGATGAGGTTAACCACATAATGGGTGAAATAAACTGCACACACAGAACACAAGATAAAGGCATCTACAGAAGATAAAGAGAATTTTGTAACAATAGACAAGGTGAACTGCTTCTACAGATGAAGATGAAGTAACAGAAGATGAAGTAAGCCACACCTACAGAGGATAAAATGCACCATATCTACTGGTGAGGCCCACTTAAAAGTAATGGAGTTTATGAATATCAGAACTGCTCACAGTGTTTATTTAATTCCATTGCTTGGATCAAACATACATTGAAAAAACTTTCTTTAACAAGGAGAGCAACAGAACAAGATAATTTGAACACAGGGAACTTCCCAGAGACTCATAGTCCAACCAAGGACTATTCGTGGAGATAACCTAGAACCCCTGCACAGATGTAGCCCATGGCAGTTCAGTGTCCAAGTGGGTTCCATAGTAATGGGAAGAGGGACTGCCTCTGACATAATCTGATTGGCCTGCTCATTGATCACTTCCCCCTGAGGGGGGAGCAGCCTTACCAGGCCACAGTAGAGGACAATGCAGCCACTTTTGATGAGAACTGATAGACTAAGATCAGAAAGGAGAGGAGAACCTCCCTATCAGTGGATTTGGGGAGTGGCAAGAATGCAGAAAGGGGAGGGAGGGTGGGACCAGGAGGGGAGGAGGAAGGGGCTTATGGGGGGATACAAAATGAATAAAGTGTAATTAATAAAAAATTAAAAAAAAAGATTTGGATAGAGCAAAAGGAACTTAGGAAACATTATAAAGTGTGTTAGTAAATTTCAAAATTTGAGAAATTTGGCAGCAATACAACTTAACTGATTTTGATTTTCCTTTGAGTGTTTAGGCATGATCCATATCACCTTGTTTGTGCTATCTGCAGTAAAAACTCCAACTCCTAGTACACATTATATATTCAAACACACATATGCTCATACATACATGCAAATACTCTCATACACACATGCTTGCACATGCACACACATACACACAGATTCCCTCCCACACGCTCATATTATTTTCATAAGGTTTTATTTTCCTCTCACTGTTAAGAAGCAGGACTGCCGGATAAAAGGAAACATACATTTCAAATCACTGTATGGACTGGATCTGAAGCTACTGTGAAAAGTTTTGTGCTAAGAGCCATGGTCTTTAGATATGGGTGTGACTGGGTGGTGGAAGGTTCAAGAAGTCAGGGCCACCTTGAAAGAAGTATGCCATTGTGGGGTAAATCTTTGAGGTATATTTTGAGGTGCAGCTTTCTGTCTCTCTCTGGATTTCTGACTTCTATGAGGTAGATATATGCTGTTCTATTGTGTGTTCAGCACCTTGATGTTTCTTCTCATCATCAGAGAAAGATAGACTTAAAAGCAATCGAGACAACCGACTATCCGGCAACATCCCTGAAAACCTTTCAGCTCTTTCAAGATACTTTGTTCGAGTATTTTGTCACAGTGCTGGGATACTGAGTAACACAGATATACACAATGAAAAGTGACCTTCCTGAAAACTTCTATCAATTTAATTGCTGTCTAACAGGAGTAGATTATATTTGAATATTTACCAGCATAACAAAACAAAATGATGTATGGATTTTATGTCTTTGACTAGTGATGGATTTGAATATTGTTTTGCATGTCAGTAGGCTCTATTTCTTTCTTTGTTTTGGTTGGGATTTTTAACACATTCTTTCATCATTTTTCTATTGCTGGGTCTGTAGTTCCCTTATTGATTTGTAAAAGCTATTATATATTAAAAATATTAAACCTTTGTCCATTATACATGCTCCAAATTTTTTTTTTAACTAGTTTTCCATTTCCCTGTAACTTTGGTCATTGTTATTCTTGCTTGCTGTATTGTGCAATATATCTTCCTTTTCTTTAGATTTTAATATTTTGCTTTAAATTATTTGAAAACCCAGGTTTATAGTTACAGAAACATTGACCTAAATTTTTTTTAGTTCTTTTATCTCTTATGTCTAACAACCCTTAGTCTCCTTGCTTTCCAGCTTTGCTAAGGACCAAGTTAACAGATGGAAGCAGACCAGAGGTATCATTTAGCTTAACAACTGATTAAAACAGAAATATTATAGTAACAATGCTTCTACATCTCTTGGTCATTATTTAACAAATGAAAAGAAGCATGTGCAATAGGGTTTTCAGTTCAATTGCCAAAACATTGTTCAGGATTGGTGGAAGACTATTCCTAAGGATGTTTGAACATTTTTATTGTCAGGTCTGTGAAGCAGTAATTATAATTGGTATTTCTCCATGCATTTCACTTTCTCAAATGATTTCACTTTCCTCAACAGTACACAACACTAATACTTTGCACTGCTCTGATGGAGAAGCCAGAAAACAGCATTCTGTGAGCCAGAGCTCCTCTACTGAGTACATGACAAGAATTAGCTTCTGAGAGGACAAGGATGAACATCTGTTGCTTTGGCTTGCTCACTATTCCCACTTTTCTTACCAACACGGCACCAATCTTTCCAGTAATACCTCTCCTCAATGTCTTATAGTGCTGTGGGAACAATGGGGAGGGCTTGGCCTAAAGTAGATTTGTGAATGGAATGCTCAATGAAACCTTATGTTTCTTCGTGTTTCTCCCACGAGTCTTCTATATAAGAGATTAAGGTCAACATGCAAAGGAGCAGAGAGAGAGGAGCTTAAAGCCAAGTCTAGCTAACCCAACTCTCAGAACTAAACTCTCAGTGTCTAGACATTAATGAATTAGTCCCTCTCTTTTTAAATCTAGGTTGAATTGCTCTTGTGGTTTTGTTACTTTCAACTGAAATATTGTGGATTAATGCCTTGATATAGCCACGGCACTGCACATGCTAAATTATTGTTACAAAGAGATTGATTGCTAAATTTTAAAGTTGATATTAATCTGGAAACAGGTTTAGAATGTGAATGAATACAACTTTGAACAATGAGACAATTCTTACCTACACAAGGGCCCTGAAAATTATTTTCGGATTTGTCATTGATTGATTGCATGACTCTTCTCTGAAATGGCTACATTGCTTTAAAAACATGCTATTGGAGGGTTTCTTGAAGACATTGATAAGCCTTAATAAACTGTTCTTCTGTGCCCCTCACAGAAACAGTGCTGATTTAAGTTCCATACCATAAGACAGAGGTGTTGTGATAATGACTAATTAGATGGCTTTAAGTGGCTAAAACTCTGTAGAGAATTCAGCCATGTAATGGATGGTATTATTGCCCATATTTAATGAGATTTTCGAGGTGAGTTGGTATTGCTCTATAGTAAGGACTGGTTCACTACTGCAATGCTGTCTAGGACACATAAACAGATGTAACTCTTTATTATATTGTTCACTTTATTTTATAATAATTTGTATTATCCAAGCAATAGACATTTAAAATCTAAGTACAATGGTGTCATCCCTTAAAAAATGGTTTTGATGTTTCTTTCAAAAGAAAAATACCCACCCATGTTCTTTCTTTTTAACATAATAGGATTCTTACTTTGCTTTCAAAAGGAATACAACAACTTAAGTAATTAAATGACTTTTGTTCTCTCTCTCTCTCTCTCCCCCCCCTCTTTCTCTTTAATACACCGTAATACACACACACACACACACACACACACACACATACACACTCACACACACCCTGAAATGGATTAGCTGTGAGCTGGGCTCTATTGTTATTTTCAGTTTTATTCTTTTTGGTTTTGTGCCTTTTTAACTCATTATAACCCTACTTCCTTTCCTTAAAATTTATCCATTATTATAAAACAACACTTTAAAATATAAACAAGTAGGGAAGAAGATGACTTTGACATCTGATTTGATTTCTTTTCTGAGTGTTTCAAATGGAATAACAGAAGGATTTCAGCGAAAATTCACATTAAACTTCTCACACTTACTTCCCAGAGGAGAAGTGAAAGAAGGGAAGATAATAAGACACAAATATATAAACAATTAATATGGGTATGACTTACTATCCTAAAAAATTTGGGGGGATGGTGAGAGGGCTCTATGGGTAAAAGCTGAATATATATGCATATTCATATATATATGTATATATGAAATGATTTTGAAAGAGAGCAAAGAAGCTACATGAGAAGGTTTGGAGGTAGAAAAGGGACAGCTGAAATGATGTAATTATATTACAATCTCAAAACATGAAAGTATTATTTAAAAAGAATATATCAAAATTGCTTCTGTTTTTACAGTATATGACAATTAGACAAATCTATAGAGAAATAAAAATTATTAAAGATTTCTGAGACAATGCTTGAGTGACAAGAGATGATACTGGAGTAGTGAAAGTATTCTAAAACTTAACTGTGGTGATAACTGTGCAACTCAGTAATTGTAAATATCAGAAAATAACACATGTTAAATTGGATGGTATAATGGCATGTAAAATGTGTCTCACTAAAGCTGTTAAAATTACAATTTGTTTCTGGAGAAAATAGGTATTTGGATTGCTTCCAGTTTTGTGCTAATCTGTGTAGTGGCACAGTAACATTCTTAGAGTGTCTCTTGGTGAACATATGCATGCATTTAGGCTGAGGTGGAATTGTATGCTCGACGTTTATTACCTTTTTAAGTATTTCTTGACATTCAGTACTTGTTTATGACTTGCTAATGAGAGAAAGCAAGAACTGATGCGTATTTGTGTAGGTGGGGAGGTGAGGAAAATCCAGAAGGAGTAGAGACTATAATCAGAATATATTGTATGAAAAAAACCTATTTCAATAAAAATTTTTTAAAGTTTATATATACAAATAAGAGAAAACTTAATTATTGATTTTACATTTTGCTACATTATTAACCTCTAAATAAGTTAAAGGGACCCAGGAGGATTATAGTTTCCACTGAAACATGTCAGCACCTTGTCCTTTGGTTTCCTTTGTATTTAAATAAATGAAACATGGGAATTTAAGCTTCTTTCTAACCTTTCACAGCCTCATTCACTGTTTATTCCCAGAAGCACTTATTCTCCTGAAATTGGTGTGATGGTTTGACACATTGTTAGAAATGTGAGAAATCTCTTTCTGAGAGACAAGTTTTCTTTCCTCATTTTTTCATGAGATTCCAGGCAAATTCCAATTTGTTAGGATCCATTGTTTAAATTGTCTAATAGAGAGAGAAACTCGAGTGTTTCATTAGAATATCTTTGTTTCTACCAGGCTTGCTACAATTCTCATTTGGTGTTTCCACATCCTCGGTTCTGAGGTGGAAAGTGTCTTAAACAAACAATTAACAATACAAGTAGCGAACAAGATTAGAACACACTTAGTGCAGTTGTAGCCGTGCAAAAGAACCATTTTTCATATATTTTTGGAAGGGCTTGCACAAATACCTCCATCTTGTTGGTTTGAGATACAGTCCTGTCAGGAAGCATAAGATGGCCTCAAACTTAAACCCTCCTGTTTCAGTTCCCAAGTGCTGAGATCATAGAAACATGCTACCATAACCCAGTGTCACTTTATTTCAGTTACATCAACTTGCCCTGTCTTTGAACAATATTCTTTGATGACTGTTGTTGATTATTAATATTTATTATTAATAATTTATCTCTTAGTTAAACAGTGGTTATTTCTAAACCAGCTGTATACCCAGATCACCACACAGAGTCTAGGTTTTATTTAATTAACCTAGAGCACAATGCTGGGCAATAGTTACTTCATCCTAAACCTCCAAGCCCACAAAGTTTTCCCCCATTCAGATTTCCCACATTATACTTGCTCTTAGTCATATCTTAGGTCCAGTTCATCTCTCCTCATGGTTTCAAGTCCGCTCTGGTCAATCTCTTCTTTCTCCCCCTCCATTTCCTTCTCCTCCCCTCTGGACCAGGATGTCCCACTTTTTTCTCTCCATTCCTCAGCATCAGCTGGTTGTTTTATTGACAATACAGAGAACAAATGGTGGCATGTTTACACAAACTTGAGGCAGGTGATGCTTAGAATAAACATCACAATGCAATGTCCTAATTGAAACCAGATAGTGGGGTAGAGAAATCAGCATTTGAATGAACAAGAGGTAAATTGTATACATTCCACAAGAACATTATACCAACAGAAGACATTGCTGATTAACCATCTAGTGGTTTGTCCTCTATTTTCTTGTAATGCCAGGAAAAGACTCATTTTCATGGTTCTGATTTGATTGTATTTGGGGAGGAAAGATAAGAGACAGGTGTCAAGAAGTTAGTGCCTCTTTGGCCCAATTGAAACACCTGAGATATGAAGCGGCTCTTAGTTCAGTCATACCTGTAGTCCATTCTGCCTGCCCTGTGGATGGTGTCCTAGCATATCTAAAACGGTCCTCAGGCTCCTTTCTCAGAAACTGTTCTCTAGAAGTTAACAAAAAGTTTTACAAAAATACAACTAGCAAGTAAAAAACAATATTTCCTTATAAAGTTTTGCAGAAACACATTCAGAAGAGTAAAATAATTTTGAAAATTAAGTAATTGTGCACAGACATAAATATCTAATACCTACCAATCTTTTTTTGTTTTGTTTATTATTATTATTAATTACACTTTATTCATTTTGTATCCCCCCATAAGCCCCTCTCTTCTCCCCTCCAGATCACACCTTTCCTCCCCTTTCTTCATGCATGCCCTTCCCCAAGTCCACTGATAGGGGAGGTCCTCCTCTCCTTCCTCCTGATCTTAGTCTATCAGATCACATCAGGAATGGCTGCATTGTCTTCTTCTGTGGCCTGGTAAGGCTGTTCCCCCCTCAGGGGGAGGTAATCAAAGAGCAGGCCAATCAGATTGTTTCAGAGGCAGTCCCTCTTCCCATTACTATGTAACCCACTTGGACACTGAACTGCCATGGGCTACATCTGCGCAGGGGTTCTAGGTTATCTCCATGAATAGTCAAGATCCAGCCATACCGCTCCTAGGCATATATTCAAAAGAGGCTCAAGTACACAAAAAGGACATTTGCTCAACCATGTTTGTAGCAGCTTTATTTGTAATAGCCAGAAGCTGGAAACAGCCCAGATGTCCCTCAACTGAAGAATGGATGCAAAAATTGTGGTACATCTATACAATGAAGTATTACTCAGCAATGAAAAATAAGGAAATCATGAAATTTGCAGGTAAATGGTGGGACCTGGAAAGGATCATCCTGAGTGAGTTGTCCCAGAAGCAAAAAGACACACACTGTATATACTCACTCATATAAACATACAACATAGGATAAACCCACTAAAATCTGTACATCTAAACAAACTAAGCAAAAGAGATGACCCTAATTAAAATGCTCAATCCCCATCCTGAAAGGCAAAGAGGATGGACATCAGAAGAAGAAGAAAACAGGAAACAACCTAGGAACCTGCTACAGAGGGCCTCTGAAAGCCAGAAGAAGAAAACAGGAAACAACATAGGAACCTACCAATCTTTTTAAGAGGCATCTTATACACAGAGCCAACAACAATTAGCATGATACAGGTAGATCGGGGTTTGTGTTTTTTAAAAAAGTCTGTGTGCTTTGTGTGACACTTGTTTGTTGTGGAATACCTGTACATGTATCATCTATTTTGTCTGTATCTATATCTCTATGTGTATCTGTGCACGCATGTAGCCCATTAATGGCTATTAATGGGCTGTTATCTTTGAAAAATTTAAAACTAAAATATTTTAACTGATACTATTGGATCTTTCTGTATTTAACAGTTCCTAAGATAGAGTAAGGCTAAAAAAATACAGTAGAAAATTGAGCCCTTATTCAAATAATAAAAACACAGTTTGATAATGAGAAAGATCTATATCTACATTGTTAGTGTCCTATTATAAAGATACCAAAGTAAAGCTAGGACAATATTAAATAGACTGTTTTACTATTTGTGATAAACTTTCATATTTTTATGAGAATTGTTATATGTTTTCCAGTGCTTGTGTTTCAAAATTTTGGCTACTTTAGAAAAAAGTTTAACAAAATCAAAGATTGTTTAAAGATTGGTTTGTGTTAAAGTTTTTTAATAAACACTTTATAAGAAACTGTGGGCTTCATCCCAGGAATGCAGGGATGGTTCAACATAAGAAAACCCATATATGCGAAAGAAATTAGTGAAACTACACCTTTTATAATACCACAAATAATATAAAGTATCTTGGTGTAACTCTTATCAAGAAAGTGAAAGACATGTATGTAAGAACTTCAAGTATCTGAAGAAAGAAAGATGGAAAGATCTCTCATGCTTATGGATCAGTAGCATTAACATAGTAAAAATGACCATCCTGCCAAAAGCAATCTACAGATTGAATTTAGTTCCCAAAAAATATCTACACAGTTCTTTATAGACCTTGAAAGAACAATTCTCGACTTCATATGGAAAACAAAAACAAAAAACAACAACAAAAAACAGGATAGCACTCAATTCTGTACAATAAAATAACTTCTGGAGATAACACCATTGCTAATTTCAAGTTGTACTACCAAGAATTAGTAATAAGAATTGCATAGTATTGGCAAAAAACAGACAGGTTAATTCATGGAATCAAATAAAAAACCCAGAAATAAACCCACACATGTGCAAACACTTGTTTTTTGAAAAAAAAAAAAAAAAAAAGACAAAACCAAATAATGAAAAAAGAAAAAAATTCTTCAACAAATGGTGCTGGGCTAACTAAATGTCTAAATGTCTACATGTAGAAGAATGCAAATAGATCCATACTTATCACCCTGCACAAAACTCAAGTCTAAGTAGGTCAAAGAGAAAGTGGGGAAGAGCCTTGAACTCATTGGCACAGGAGAGAACTTCCTGAACAGAACACCAGTAGTCAAGACTTTAAGATCAATAATTAATAAATGTGACCTCATTAAATGGAATAGCTTCTGTAAGGCAAAAGACAAAAATTTCAGCCTACAAATTGGGAAAAGATATTCACCAACCCTATATCTGACAGAGGGCTAATATCTAAAATATATAATGACCTCAATAAAGTAAACACCAACAAACCAAATAATCCAATTAAAAAGGAGTACATCACAAAGGAGAAAATTCTCAACAGAGGAATCTTGGTCAAGAAGCACTTAAAAATACTCAACATCATTAATTCATCAGGGAAATGCAAATCAATGCATGGAGACTGATGCTCCAAATTTAACGCCAACCGTGGACTTGACCTAGGCTCCCTACAAATATGTAGCCTTTGGGCAGCTCAGGATTCATTTGGGTCCTCTAGTAAGTGCAGCAGGGAGCTGTCTCTGTCATGGACTCTGTTGCCTGCTTTTCAATCATTCCAAATATATATGCCATTAGGATCTTTCTCATCCTTTCTACAAATGAGGAGCCTTCAGGGCCCCTCTGAGTATCTCTACAAATATATGGACCTTCAGGATCTTTCCTACCTACCCCACAAATGTTTCATTACACGTGTGACAAAATAATGATGAGTTCTTAGACTTTAAATAGCATCAACATTTGTAATTATACACAGTCTTGGTAATTCAAACCTGGATCTATACCTATATCTCTATTTATATCTGTATCTATATATGCACATATATAAAGATATATATGCCTATTTATGCTGAAAATGTGGATTTTACTGTTGAATATATAATATATATGTGCACATATCTGTAACAACTAGAACTGTTCTCCAGCTTTGTAAGAGATTGTCAGTGATATAAAGACTTATTCTACTAAACCAAAAGTTCTAGACTATATTCTTTTCATTTTAGTTTATAAAGACACATTACATCACTCAGTATTTAATGTGACTATATTTAAATCTATTCTCTTAGAAACTTTCAGATATTTAACTTATCATTAGAAAAATGCCCACAACTTAAGTTAAATGTGCATTTCTAAGTAACAAATCCAAATGCATCCCTAATACATCTTTGGACTTTGAATATTCCATTAGAGAAAACCCTAGATTTAGGGCCCTGAAATAAGTAAATTGAAAATGTTGCGGTTTGTTTCATCAAAATGAACTTCACAGAAGTTGTCTTCCTCGGGCTTTCACCAGCCTCGTGAGACCAGGTTAAGACACGGAAATGAGTTTTGCCTCACTACAGGAAATACAATTCTTGTGAAATAGCTGTCCTGAAGACTCTCAGGCAGATGCTGAATGAGCATCTGTCAGGGGTGCCAGAAGGAGATTTATATGAAATGGCATTTGGTCATAAAATTTAACAGCCTTTTCCCCTCTTCAGTTTGTAATGACACTATTTCCTGTTCCTTGTTCCTCACTACCTACTTCTCTAAAACTTTTTAACAAAGACTTGTTGATCTTTATGCCAACGTTACCTTCTTGTTTCTATTCACAATTCTCAGTAGTCCTCTGTTTGCATTCACAAGTGAGTAAAACAACATCTCTTCATTATTTTCTCCACAACTAAGTTATTTCTAACGGGCATTCACACTGTATCTGTGAAAAAAGTCTCATGAGAGGTAAAAATATTCCTCTGCCTTAATAAAGCCATTCTTACATTTTTGTGTGTGCTGCAATACAGAATATAGTGTTAATACTTGTTTTCCATAAGGCTATAATTTCCCCAAGAAAATGCTCTCAAATATTCATAGTGAGAAAAAAAAATCTTAGTAATGAAATTAGGAAATAGTATGCCTCAGTGAACTTCATAAGTGTGTTTTCAATGTGCTCCTTTTCTACAGTACTCCAAGATCAGCATATTCAGTTATGTTCGAGGTTAATGCAAGATAAAGTGTTTCATGAAAGGAATGACTACTTCATAATTAAGATGCCATTGACCACAGGGGGAGTAGGGTTCATTTTTGTAAAAATTATTGACATGGATATTGTGTTGTAAAATCATGCATATATAAAATGTACACCAACATAAGTTCTTTGTCGTTGAATTCTGTACAATCAATATTCTATTACCTCAATGCTCGGCTTGCTGCATTGTACCTAAATTAGAATGTCAGGTATGGAGATGCTTCTATTAGACATTCAAATAAAGAGGATGATACAAGAATCTTTATTTTCTCACTTAACAAGCATTTATCTTTTTCCCCCGGTGCTTTTAGAAATAGCTCTCAATTTAAATGTCATTAAGGTATTTATAAATATCTAAAGAAACTTGCTATTTTGTATTATTATAAATGGAGATCTTTGACAAAATCCTTATCACAGTAGAAATATTCATGACATTTGAATAAAGCCTATAGTTAATATGCAGTGAGTGCTAATTGTCAGAGTGTTGTGAATGTAAAACTTTCAAAGTATGGAGATGTCCGTTATCTTATAAAACTGTAAGTGGAATGTAGGAATGTTATGGAAGTACTGATAAACCTATAAGCAGGTCTATAGCATCTGCAAGGGCAGTTATCTGTAATCATTTCCCTTGAAATTTGTTGGAATAAAGAGAAAATACTTTATACACATGATCACAATGTTTAACACATACCACACCTACCTCAAAAGTTCATGGGACATTAGCATAGCTGCTAAGTAGATCATTGTAATGTTCCTAATAGAATAAAACACAAATTACTAAGGACACAGATAATATTCCAGTGAGATGTGTATTCACTCTAATTGCTTCACAGTAATTATTGCGGATAATTGCAGAAGATATATTTGTCTATATTTTTAACTGACACCTTTTCTAGTGGTTTTAAGCATGTCTTACAATTTAGCCTACAATCTATAAGATTTAAAATTTTTATTTCACTCATGATTGTAGAATAACCTTGGGAGTTGTCATTTTGTGCCTTTATTTCTGAAACACAGGAGTGAAGTGAATCAAGAATTAAAAAAAAAAAAGTCATTTGGAACCGCCCAGCTGTAAAGTTTCACAGTTTTCTTTACTTTTCAGTATCAAACAGAATGGTTTTGTTGCAGCTGAAGAGTGGCAGACTGGCTATAGATACAGTCAAGAGATTAGAAACAGCTCTCCAAATTTGTTTCTTGGTTAGTATCATCTTACTCTGACTTCACTACTTAGAGACATCTTAACCTGCCTAGTCTCCTACGCAGTTATGTGGGAATATGGCTGTCTGTTTCACAGGAACAGCCTTCCCCAGGGTTAATATCCTAACAGTGTTCTTTTCTTTTCTTTCTTTGTGGCTGCAAAGAATAGACATTTCAGTTATCTCCACTGATGGCAGAATGAAGACTCAACTTTAATCCAAGTGACTCACCCAAAGAAGAGCAAACTGGGGAGGTTATAGAGGCGTCATGAGATGCCTGTGTCACCCTTGCCTTTCACCCTGACTATTCTTTAATTCTTTAAATCATTTTATTTTTACGGTCTGACCTCCCCCCCCCCCACATTTTTTTTGTCATGACGTGTGCTCATCCCAGTTTCTGACTTGACATTGGCTCACACACAGATGAGCAAAGAGTAATGTGGTAAGTCCCCAGCACTGAGGTGAGTAGAACTCTGACTGAGAGGAATCAGAGACTAAAAGGAGAACACTTTTACAATGTGGGGAGAAATAACAGAAGTGAGACCTGGATAGCAGGGGACTAACAATGTCTGAGGTTTTACATAAAGTCCAATCATAGAGACACAAAGAAATGAATATTTTGGGCACAGCTGAGTTTTCTGACTAAAACTCAAACCAACTGCTGAGCAAATTCTATAAAATGGGAGTTCTACATACATTAAACTTATTCTTTTAGAGAGGACCATCTGTCATGTGAAACAAAGTGTTAAGTATTCACCTAATCTATGCGAACTCATATGAACCTTGAATGGTCTGCATAGAATATTAAATTTTAATGGACATACTCTTACTTTCAATTAGTAAGTTCATGTGTCTGCTTAATAATGGTTCTCAGTTTTTTATTAAAAAATCTAGAGCATGCCACCTTTTCTGGCAGCTTTCCAAAAACGTGTTGTCTTATTCTTAGTTCTAAAGTGCCCAGGGCATCAATTAATTCTCAACTAGCTCTTTAATAATCCTCTCAGAACTCAACAACAAAACACTCTATTATCATGATGGGATGATACATGGTTACAGATAATATGAGGGGCTATCCTGTTTCTCGAGGATTAAAGTCAAAGTAGTTTATGATTTTGTCCCAGGAAAACATAATAAATATGTATTTTTCATGCATGAGATGGTGAAATGAAGCGAGTGAGTGGTGGAACTGAGCATCAAGTGGATGTCAGAGAACAGAGCCGCAATAATTACCCAGCAATGTAAAACAGTGGCTTAGCATTCTGACGGGTTTTGAAAGTGGTGCTGTCAAAGCTGGAGTGTGAAGATCTCTGCCTCAGAAGGCTGCTCTGGATGTGTGGCCCTTTGGAGCCTGGCCTACCAGGGATTTGCTTAATTATTTGATTGAGATCTTGAACAGCCAAGCCTCAGGTGCATAAGTGGGCCTTTTATGCAGGTCACATATGAGTATTTATACTTCTGTTCTGATGGCAAAATCAACACCAACAACAATCAAAATACCTGATATAGCCCCTTTTCGATTCTTTTCCCCTTGAGCAATGTACACTCTCCCCAGTTAGCATTTTCAGCCTTCAACTGCTTTGGCTGAACGCAATTACCATATTCTTATAAAAAGAGGAAGAGGTAGGAGTGAAAGGGAGCGGAAAGCCAGGCTCACTTGCAGTTTATAAATCCAAATATTAAAAGATTTGAGGGCCAGGAGACTTCAGTGATGGCTTAGAGAAGTGCTTGCTATGCAGTCATGAGGACCTCTGTTCGGGTCTCTAAGACACACAGAACGTGCTGAAATGGCAGAGCTGGGAGGCTTGCTGTATCTGTCAGCTTCAGACTCAGTGAACAATGCTGTAAATCCTGCCTCCCCAAACAAGGGGGAGTATGGCAGAGGAGGATAACTGACATCGCTCTCCAGCCCCACACCCTTCTACGCATTTACCCACCCACAAATGCACACTCGTGCCGGCCCAAACATACTCGTTCTGAGTATCAGCCAGTTACAATTGTCTTCTAACACCTATTGTCTATCTAATCCTGCCCCGAAAAGGTACCCTGGCCTTCTTAAACAAGAAGAAAAGTATGACACCCATCAGCAGGCTAGGATGGACTATTCTAATTGACCTAAGCTTCACTAAGTGAAATACATTGACAAAGTGAAACCCATTCTCAGTACCACTCAAACTTTTGGTTTTAGGGACTGAATAAAGTCAAATAGTTGGGCTTCCTCTCCTGAGCCAGTCCTTGGGACTGTGAAAACTGATCTGCTGTAAAATTATATTAGTACTTTTGGGTGGGAAACGGGTTGCATTACAGTTCTCCTTTATGATAAATCACTTGGGGGATGTGCTCTGTGAGAAGGCTTAATTATTTTCTCCATTAAAAACTTCTCTCTAGCACTCTAGCTCCAGGGAGTGAACTTTGCAGAAGAGGGGGAGGTGTGGGAGATCATCTAGAATGTCTTTCAGGTTCCTGTGATGAATGTGAAGCAGCAGAACAACAAAAAAAAAAACACCCTTTGCCTTCCATCAAAAAAGTAAAGATTCTCTTTTAACATACAGGAGCAATGAATGTCATCCCATCCCATGTAAAATCCTTTACATGCGCTTCTTCCCTTCTCTCACTGTGGTTCAGGTTCTTTTGTTTTTTTCTTTATTCTTTAAGTACGGCTTGCGATAATGATCAGGCAGCGTGATATCCAGAAAGACACTGGCTAGAAATGTAGATTTTCGTATTTCCTGAATGGTGAATTAAAACAAGTGTTTCTATCCCCAAACCTTGATTCCTATTTATCTAGAAAGAGAGATAACAGTGCTGGTGTTGAAAGTCCCTTTTGTGAGGAATAAACAAGATGGCATTTTGTAAGAGATATTGTAAATTTTAAGTATCATTTAGTTTATAAGGGACTGAAGTGAAAGGTTGGTAAACTAAAGTGCTATTAATTATTGCGGGGCTGGACTAAAAAGAATGGTATGCACTTGAGCTCTTTTTACGTTGCTGTAGTAAGAAACTGTGTACTAAATTTGACCTTGAATAGCATGGTTAAAATAAATCCAGATCTGCTTAAATATAACTCCAAACAGAATCTATTATTAAAATAAAAATACCAATCTTAAAATGTAAACTAAACTTTAGTTAAAGACTAAATTGTTTAGAAAGAATATGCCCAATTATCTGAATTCTACAAAAATTGTGTTTTTTTCTGTTATCCTCTTTCATTCCATCCACCTGATTCTTCTTCCATCACATATTGTCAGCAGCTTCTGCGCCAGATGCTATGGTTAGAATGAAGAGGAAGAGAATGTACACTGGTTGATCGCCACATCACTGTAGTCTCTATAGCTGTTCATTTACTGCTCCAGCCCGACTTACCTGCTCACCATTTTCTCTCATCCTGTCTCATTACTGAATAAAGGTTCTTAACCTTCATGAACGAACTTAAGTTCTTTCTTCTCCAATGAAGTAATCAGTGGGGATTGCAGCCTTTAGGGGTCTCCCTTTAAAATTAAAAGGAAAACTTTTTATTTTATGTGCATGAGTGTTTTGCCTGCATATATGTCTGTGAGTCATGTGCATGCCTGGCGCCTGTAGAGATTAGAAGAAGGAAGGAATTGGATCCCTTGCAACTGGAATTACTAAAGGTTATAAGCTGATGATGTGGGTTGTAAGACTGGAACCTGGGTTTTCTGGAAGAATAACCAGTGCTCTTAGGTGCTGAGCCATTTCTTTGTCCCTGGAGGCATCTCCTTACTTAATTCTAAAATATCTCACATTGTAGTCATCACTTGCTATTCTGAGTGACTGCTCACAATTTACTGTGTGCTTTAGTTTGCTTCTTCCTTCCTTGCTTTGTTCCTTCTTTCCTTCCTTGCTTCCTTCCCTGTTTCCTTCCTTGCTTCCTCTCTTCCTTCCTTCCTTATTTCCTTCTATGTATCTATCCTATAGTTGCACAACAAACATAATTGTATTCCCCGTATCAAGCTATGTAGTAAGCACACTATAAATCTTACCTGCTAACTTGTATTCTCCTCAATTAGAATATTCCTTGATGACAGTATAGGTTGTCTCATCACCAAATCATCAAATATTTAAGTGAAACAAGTGACATTTTCTTCAACCAATATTTTTGTTTCATCAGCATTCCAGGGAGTTTAACTAGAGCCAATCAAGAAGCTGGGTGAGAAAGAAATGGCCACAGGTCTCTGCTGTTACCAGAGGACATGTTAATTTGCTGAAATAGATTTTGCCCCATCAGTTGCTCAGCCAGTGGTCCAAATATTGGAATGTAACTATCTTTTGTTTCTGCCACAGGACTCTAGAAAACTGGAATGCTCCTTGGGAGCTTCTTCATCAGTTCTGAGTTTAGCAGCTCATTCCGTGTTTGAACACTCAATAGAGACCAGATGCTTCCATGATGCCGGGAGACCCCATCTGCCACAGCAGACCAGCCACCATTTGCTTTTTCTCTAGCATTCCTTTGGAACATAGTGGATGGTACTTCTCTCTTGGTCTCCCTACCATGTATTTTTTTTCTCACTGTCTGTGTCTGTTTCTGATCAACATAATTGAAATATTATTGGCAAGGAATAAGCTCCATATGTTTAAAGGCACAATTTGAATTGTTCTGCTGTAAGTGTTTAACCAGGAAACCATCACCACATTCAACACCACGAACGTATCTATCGTTCCCATGAACTTTCCTTGTGTCTTTTGTATTCTTCAAGTATGTCTTTTCTAGACTCCCAAGAAGCCACTCTCATTCCTACCATCTTGCAATGCAGGCATAAAACTCTTTGTCTTGGAAATACTATCAAGCCATCTTCAATGTTTTGTTACTTGACTTGATCCCCTTGCTCCAGAGTGGGGGTCCTCCTCTTGAGCTGAGAGAGGCATAAGAGAAGAAAGCCTTGTGTGTTATGCTTCCTCTCACATTCCTCTGAGGCATTGATGCATCATGCTATACCTCAATACATGTCTAAGTGTAAGGAATGAGAAAATATTGAGTCTAGTGTTATTTTTTTCCCCACAGTGCAGCCATGAAACATATTGTACTCTATCTCACCTTGGAAACAGTACATACAGGTAAAGGTTAAATGCCTGTTCAGGACTTCTTCCCAGTGGCCTGATGTACTCAAGAGTTGTATGGGTGCCACTGTCAGAAAGAGACAGTTCTATACATGAGATAAGGGTAATTTGAAGAGAGAAATCAATGGCAGTTTAAAATGTAAGATCTATTGTGCTGGAGTTTAAGGAAATATGTGACTTCATTTTACCTTTAGGAAGACTATCAATTGCTGTTAAACAATTGGATTGATCAAGATGAATGCTGAGACATCCTTCCTAAAATCAAAAGATCCTGAAATTCCTAAGCATCAGTGGCAAGTTAAGATATATGATCCCTAAAATTGCTGGCAGTTTTGTTTTGTTAATCTGCAGAGTGACAAAGCATATGTGCATTTTAATGTTGGCTGTAAAGAAATATGTGCATCAAATTTGTGATTAAATACACTAATGGAGTGCTTAGTGTTGGTGAGGACAGGGAAATGGCCAATCTTACCAGCCATAATACCTATAACTGGACTCTGTCTACAGACACTCCCACCCTCTACCACTAACCATCTCTTCTCCCTTCCCCTCCTCTCCCTTCCTTTCTCCTCCACTCCCCTTTCCTCCTCCCCAATTCCTCCCCTTCTATCCTCTCTCTTCCCCTCCCCTACCATTCTTTCTGTTCTGTTTTCTGTTCTGTTCTTTTCTTTTCTCTTCACTTTTCTCTTTTTTTTCTCCTCTTCTCTCCTCTCTTCTACTCACCCCACTTCTCCCCTCTGCTCTCCTCTTCTCTCCACTGTTCTTCCTTCCTTCCTTTCTTCCTTCCTTTCTCTCCCTCTTCCGTTTTCTTTAATGCCTATCTTTCTTTGTTTCCATCTCATTTTTGTTTTTGAGACAGGGTCTTAACTATGTAAGTAGGCTAGCCTTCAACTCATGATCTTCTCAAGTGTTGGAACTATCAACATGTACCACCATAAACTCTCATTTTGCTTTGAATATGTTAACTCATTTTATCTTTAAAATAATCCTAGGATATAGGCATTATTCTCTGCAGCAACCTCCATTTTTTTGAGATGAAAACAACAAAACAACCCAAATCATAATATAGATAAATCCAAGAGCACATAACTCATCTTTGGCTAAACTAGTTTAAAACCAGTTTAGTTGAAGCTTTAGGCCAATATACCATGTAAACATTTATATCGTTTCATTCTCTTAGCACTGTATCCTGTCAAGAATGATTCCGTTTTACCAATGATAAAATAGCACATCAGGGAGAGTAAGGCCCAAGAGCATCCATCTCATATATTTGATGGATTTAATAATCAATCCGTGGTATATCTTACATTAAGAATTTTTTTCTTTTTCATGACATACATAAAAAATGGGAAGGA
Organism: Psammomys obesus; assembly: GCF_907164565.1. NCBI lineage: Eukaryota > Metazoa > Chordata > Mammalia > Rodentia > Muridae > Psammomys > Psammomys obesus. The sequence goes on along the minus strand of NW_026585797.1, from coordinate 31,373,715 downwards.
GTAAACAATCTTGACCTATTAATTGGAAAAAGCTATCACTGTATTAGAAAATAACCATATATTTAGACAAATTCGGGCACACAAAATATTTATATACAAAGAATTTTCCACAGTCTTCTAACTGAGGAGGTTTATGTAAATTATGTACACCTGAGGAGTATTACAGAATTATTATAATTATATTTACAAACACTTTTTATACATGATATGAAAAGTGCTCAGGCTATACCTATAAAGCTGAAAGCTCCGTCTATAAAATTAGATAGTTATACTATTACAAATATTTTCAAAAGGAAGTAGAGAATGAAATAGTTAAAGTTTGGGATATTTATATTACAGACAATTTTAATTTTATGTATCATTAGAAAATTTGTCTTAAAGTGTAAATATTAATGTTGAGTTTGGCCTTTTCTATTTGCTTCTGCATAAGTTTTTTTATAAAGTACATTTGTTTCTTTGGTTAGGGATGCAACTCAACCAACAGAGTGCTTGCCTTATACACACAAAGCCCTGGTTCAGGCCAGAGCACTACGTAGATCTGATGTGATGGTGTACACTTAAAATCTCAGACTCCAGAGGCAGAGATGTGAGGATCAGAGGTTCAAGGTCATCCTCTAAACAAATAATCATTTGTTTAGAGCAACTTCAAAAATATTTAGCACTGAAATATTACTGATAAATTTACTCTAATGCTGTGAGTCATTTAAATTTGTTCATTACAATATTCTTAGTGGCTAAATACAGTGGTTTTTTTTTTTTATCTATGAACCTTTTTATAGAAGCAAATTGAATTTGGTATGTGACCTTTGCACTATCACATTTGATCTTCAGCTGAACAAAGAGAAGATGTAATCTCTTTTGTTTAGAGACAAAATATATTGAATTCTGTCCTGTATGATGGTCCATGTTCATCTGTTTTGACAGCTACTGAGGATGGTCAATCCCAGTGGAAGAGCAGAGAGACCACAGTCAGACTTCCATTGTGATGTAAAAGTGTGGCCTGCCCCTTATCATGGGCCTTTACCCAAGTCCCAAAACATAATGCCAATTATAAAACCAATGTGATTGACAGATTCGGTTTACATGTCTATTTTTACTTTGTGCTTTGGGGAACATCACTTGCTTTTAAAAAAATTTCTCAAAACACAAAGTTTGGTTGAAGGATAAGAGTTATTAGGTGCATTGAACACTTTGAATGCAGAATTCAGAAGACATAGAGGAAATAATTTCTGTCCCATGATAACTTTGAGGATATGGATAGAAGACTGCTGCTCTTCGGTTAAATGGCAAAAGATGCTGTCGGAGGCAGGGCAGGGCTGAGCAGGGCCATCTGCACCTCTGCTACATGAGCAATCAGACTGTATTATAGGCACTGCCTAGAATGTTTTAAACAGCCTTTTGATTAGCTGTAGATTGTTTCTAGAAATGAATCATATGACATCTGGGGAAATACCTCTAGGGGTTTGAAACAAACCTTCTATTAGTCATGAGCAATAGAATGAGTTATAAAACCACATCTGGAGAATTATATTTCAAAAGACTCATCCATTTCATTTTGATATCACCAGGTGCTGAGCCAGGTGTTTTACATAAATTATCTCATTTGTTTTCTCTGGCTGCAAGTGTTAAGGTAAGAATTGTTAATCCCATTTTATAGATGAAGGAACAGAGACTTAAAATAGGTAGAGGGTTGCCTGTCATTCCACAGACAGAGCCACACCCTGAACACAGAAAGCTAGGGCATGATACTTAAAGGGGAAACATGAAAGGCATAATAAATTACTGTATGGCTGGAAATAAAAGACACAAAGCAGCCTGATGTAGTAGGAACATTTATGGTAATGATACATGACAGAGAAGTGAAAATGTGATGGTTGTGTGTATTAGGTGATGATGCTGCCTGGACAGAATGATATGGAAAAGACAAGACAAGCTGGAAAGAAGTACATATGCTGTTAGGTAAATAGGCAGATCTTGGAAATTATAGATGTGGCTTAAGGACTGCCTCGCTGGCCTAATACCTTTTGATTGATGTAGTTTCAAGTGCATGCAGGTTTAAAATAATTTAGCCTTGATTGCCTGTAGATGGAAGTTGAGTTTTTGGAAAGCAAAATGTATTTTCTTCCCTCCTGGGAGCCTTGTGTACTGCTTCAAAAGCCTAAATTAAAGGAATTGCATTGGCTTGTGTGTGTTGATAAAGTTACTATTTAAAGCAAACAGAAGACTTCAATTTTTCAAAAGAGGAGGTAGTTGGACGATAGAAAATCGTTAAGTTTGGACACCTGCTCCCAATCCTTGCTGGCACTAAGAAAGGAATGAGCTATGTAAAACTTGTTTGAATTTTTTTTCCTTTGAGAGATGGAAGATGTTCATACCATAGTCTAGAAAGAGGGATGTGACAAATTGACTAAATGATGTGGTAATTTCTATACAGTACAGTCTCCAGGGGAAAAAGAAAAGAGATACTTTCAAGGGGTTTCACAGTGAGGTGACTCAGATAAATAGACTCATAAGTATGAAGTCTTGTTCCAAACTGAAGATGATTTCTGTTTGCAGGTACAAAGATAGGCAGACACAAGGCATAGGGATCTAAGGCAGCAGTGATATCTGGCAAAGTCTGTTCTTGAGAAAGGAATGCTGACTCCTTGCCCTACTGAGGAATGGACTAGGGGGAAAAGTACAGATTTCAAAGGTAGCCTGAGGAGAAACAATCATCTGCAGAAAGTCTGTGGTACGGGATCTGGAAGAGTCTTTGTAACTGGAAGCTGACTCTTGGTAAATTGAGCCAATAGACGTGTTATCGGTGTGACTACTCGAGCTACTTTTAGAAGTAAAGATTAGGACTGTCTTTCATGGTCTTCCTCTGTAGCCTGGTAAAGCTGCTGCCCCCCTCAGGGGGAGGTGATCAAAGAGCCAGCCACTGAGTTCATGTCAGAAACAGCCCCTGCTCCCCTTACTAGAGAGCCTACTTCTAGACTGAGCTGCCAGGGGCTACATCCGTGCAGGGGTTCTAGGTTATCTCCAGGAATGGTCCTTGGTTGGAGTATCAGTCTCTGAAAAGACCCTTGGGCACAGATTTTTTGGTTCTGTTGTTCTCCTTCTGGAGCTCTGGACACTTCCAGGTTTTTCTATCTCCCCCTTCTTACATAAGATTCCCTGCACTCGGTTTCCCTTAGTGAGGGGAACAAGGACTATTTCTAACAGGAACTCGATGACTGACTCTTTGGCCTCCCCACCCCCCAAGGGAGGAGCAGTCCTGTTAGGCCACAAAGGAGAGCTTTGCAGCCAGTCCTGAAGATACCTGATAAAACAGGATCAGATGAATGGGGAGGAGGTCCCCCCTATTAGTGGACTTGGCAAGGGGCACGGTGGAGATGAGGGAGGGAGGGAGGGACTGGGAGGGAATGAGGGATCGGGACATGGCTGGGATACAGAGTTAATAAAATGTAACTGATAAGAAAAAAATAAAATTAAAAAAAAAAGATTCCCTGCACTCTGGCCAAAGTTTGGCTATGAGTCTCACCATCTGCTTTAATACCCTGTTGGGTAGAGTCTGAGACCTGATAGGCTAGGGTCAGATGGAAGGGGAGGACGTCCTCCCTATCAGTGGGCTGGGGAAAGGGCATGGGAGGAGATGAGGGAGGAAGGGAGAACAGGATTGGGAGGGGATGAGGGTAGGGGCTAAGCTGCAATAAAAAGTGAATAAATTGTAATAAATAAAAAATTACATTAAAAATAATTTTAAAAAGAAGTAAAAATAATCAGTGACAGCTATTACGTTGATTTTGGAAAGAGTAGAAAAATAGAGGAAACAAAATTTACCTTTTTGGGAGTATTGTGGTCTCACAATGAAGAGCAAGGTAATTTGAGAAAGAGACATTACTGTAAGGAACACCATGTGCTTGGAGGAGGCCTATAACTACATAAGATGACATAATCTGTCTATCATTTTTTTCTTTATAAGAATAGCTTCATGTACAGGTGGTCAAACAACAAAAAGACTTTAAGTTTAATGTTTTATAATTTGTGTAGCCAAATGATAAATTATATTTTTCTACCTCCCTAGTTAAAAAAACAAAAAAGGTTGCCATATTTGCTTATTGGGAGAAAGGTTACAGGAAATAAAGAGCCAAGTTTTTCTATAGAGCCTTAACCTTGATCTTAAATTCTATACTTCCATTGAATAGTCAAAATCTTGTTTATATAAAAAGAGTGTGCTCTGAGAAACATCATGGAAGCCTGGCCACATGGAAACTGTGATGTCTTAATAAAAGGAGAGACACTTTGGATAGAAGCATCTTGTTTTAAGTAGTTCCCACACTTAATTTTTTTTTTTTTTTTTTTTGGCCTGAAAGTTCTTTGGTACTTTGGTTCTTTGGTATTTTCTATTTTATCACTAGTATTTTTAATTAAAATTATTTAACATTATACATGTATATAAAGTATTTGGATCAAGTTTATCCCAATTTTCCCTCTTCTCCAGTTCTTCTATTGTAGTAGGTGGAGGTTTGCCCTCTCTTCTCCAAACTCCCAGAATAATAACTCATGCAACTCAATTATTATTTTACAAATACCTAGGCCATATAGCTAGGCTCTTCTCTGACTAGCTCACAACTTAAAATAACCCATTTATACTAAAGTACGTTCTGCCACGCGGTTGGTTACCTGAGTCAAGATACCATGTGTCTGTCCTCTTCACATCTTGCAGGCTGAGTCTCATGCACCTGACTCTATCTCAGAATCCCTTCTGCCTATTGGATGTCCCACCTATTTCCGCCTCAGCCATAGGCCATAGTTTTGTTTTTGTTGTTTTGTTTTGTTTTGTGATGCCTCCATACAGACCACAAGAGATTTCAGTGTTTCTTCCCTAGCTTCCCTCAGTGATGAATAATAACCTGAGAGTTGTTAGATGAAATAACTCTTTTCTTCCCATGGTGTTTATCATAGAAATAGAAAGGTTACATAAGACACCACATCACCACTTTTTCTTCTCAACTTCATGTCATTCCCATCCCTAGCCTGTCTCTCCATAACCACTGAATCTACTTGGTGCTGTCTAAATCAACATGGGACCATCTACTGGAGCAAGTGTGGCCTTTAGGCCCCAAGATTCTAAAGATAACTGATTCTGCTCTCCACAGAAGCCAACAGTTGTCAATAGCTCCTCATATAGTGATGGCACTTCATGAATACCTCTCCCTGCCATTCTGGATGAGTTGATCTTGTGAATGTTGTCCCAGCCATATGATTCATGTGCTCAAGCATACAGTATTGTCTGTCAAATACTGTTTTGTTTTAGACTTCTATTCCCTCTGGTTCTTCCAATATTTAGTGAGAGGGGCTGTGATGTAGATACCCAATTTAGAGTTAAGTACTCTACATTCTCTCATTTTTTGCATGCTGACCAGTTGTGGGTCTCTGTATTATTCATCACCTACTGCTAATAGAAATTCCTCTGCTGATAGTTGAGAAATGTAACAGTCATGGAAACAAATATAAGAACCTAGAGACTAGTGTATTGCTATATCCATTAGCATAATAATAGTACTAGGTTTTTCCCTAGGGTCTATGACATAGCTACTCACAAGTTTGTGGCTCACTGACTGGTACCCTTAAGGGTTTCATGTGCAGTTGAGCTCTAAATATGATCAGAAAATGGTTACTCCCATAACATTTGTACCACAACTGTATCGCTGGACAAAGAGATGCTTGTTAGCGATAGAATTTGTATTGGCCACTGTAGTCTTTTATAGATGTAGATATTTGAATACTTGTTTCCCAGTTGGTGGTACTCTTCATGGAGAAATAGGTTACTGGAGGCAGGCTTTAAGAGTCTATAAACTTGCCCTACATCCAGTTCTTTCTCAACCATGTGCTTGTGGTTCAAGATGTGAAATCTCAGCTGCTTGACCTGACTTCCATGTCTGCTTTCGGCCATGCTTTTCATCATGAGTGACTGGAACCACACATTCAAACAAATGTTTTCCTCTATAAGTTTTCTTGGAAATGATATTTTATCACAGTAACAGAAAAGTAACTGATATAGCTGGCATTTTAATTCTGTGTTTAAAGACAGTTCCTCTGACTTTTGGCTTTTATTAAATATGATGAGAAATTCATGCTGACCCAAGTTATTGATCCAGTTCATAAAATAGTTTTTATTCTACTCTTTTTGAGAGTCATTTCTTTATGGTAAGTTATCTAGGCTATATTGAATATGGAAATTACCATTGTTATTTAAGGTTAAGAATAGGAAATATGAAAAATGTGACATTACCTGCTATAGTTTCTTAGGTGCTGGTAAAAATATTATACCCTTGAGCAAACAGTAAAAACAACTACTACAACAACAAATGGTATTTATGGCAACTTATGTAGCAGAAAATGCATATTCATGGACACCTATCTGTCGAGCCACACAAGCAGCATGGAGTAAGTATCATAGAAGGGTGTTATACTTGTGGTGGATTTGAACATTCTCCCACCCAAAGAAAGTCATTATTTTAAGAGAAACTGATAACAACTTTGCCCAACTCTTGCCCTGCAGGAGATAGATCTTATCTTTATTGTTGTACAGGTCATGAGAGAAATATGCCATCAAGGTGACAGTATCTGTATCTTCAGAGTTTATTTGCTACACAAACATCATTGAAAAGATAATATGAAACAAAAGCTGAAATAAAAAGTACAACATGTACAATACCATAGAGAACTTAAAATTCTTGTTAACATACATATTTTATCAAAATTATATACTTAGGGTCTTTGTTTTGCGGATATTTTACTACAATCTATTTTCTTCTCTTGTGAAGACTCCGCATTATGTATGTGGACACTTTGTTAATATACTACACGTCTCTAAGACACAACAGGCTCTATTAACTTATTATTTTTTTCTGGACCAGCAAGATGGCCCTTTCCGGCAAGCCTTACAACTTGAGTTCAATTCTCAGAAGCTACATAATGAAAAGAGAGAACTGACTCCCAGAATTTCTCCTCTGACTTCCACATGTGTGACTTGGTATGCATGTGTACACATAAAGTACATAAACAAAATGTAAAAGAATATCCTTTTCTTTCCTTTCTGTATATTTGGTAATTTCTACTGATGTATCTTCAAATTCACTAAAACTTCCCTCTGTTGCCTACAACTTCTTATTGAAGCTGCCTAGTGATCTTTAAATATTATTTTTTTTCTAGTTCAGATATTTCCATAACATGGAATTTATAAAGATGCTTGCCATTTCTTGGATTTCAAATGTACTTTTTTTTTTTTTTTTAGCTCAACAACATGGCTATCATAGCTGCTTAAAATTTCTGCCCTATAATCAAACATATATATCCTTTTGAGAATGACACCTATTTGTTTTATTTTCTCTTGAGAGTTCGTTTGCTTTCTCTAGTTTTGGGCATGATGTATAATTCTGGATAACATCTGGACATATAAGTGCTCTATTATGGGATTTTTGGGTCTAGTTATAATCCTTTGGAAAAATTGATGTTTATAAGGAAACTATTTGACCAATGCCAAGTGTTTTGTCTTCTTTGCCTGTGGCTCATATCTCAGCTCAAAACTTACAGAATTTTCAGTCCTAGTTTGAGTTTCTTCCACATGTGGATAACTTGCAGCTGACCTCTCAAAGTTGTCACTGTACTGATTTAGGCATAGACTCTTGTGTGGCTGTGAGGTAAGCTTAATGCCTGCTTAGAGCACAAATTTAGGGGATCTCATTTTCTAGCTCTCAATGCTATGGGATTCCTATACATTCTCCAGCCCAGATAATCTACTTTCCTTTATTTCTGTGGCTAGAGAAAATGTTTTATGTCGGCTGCCACTGCCAAGCCACTGGTGTAACTGGAGCTCACCCTATGGGCACAGTTGTGATGAATTTTAAAAGAAAACATTTCAGTCAAGTGACAACACATGCTGGAGAGGATGTGGAGAGGGGGAACCCTCCTCCATTGCTGGTGGGAATGTAAACTTGTACAACCACTTTGGAAATCAATCTGGTGCTTTCTCAGAAAATTAGGATTAATGCTATCTCAAGATCCAGCTATACTACTCCTAGGCATATATTTGAAATATGCTTACGTATACAAAAAGGACATTTGCTCAACCATATTCATAGCAACTCTATTCATAATAGCCAGAATCTGGGAACAACCCAGATGTCCCTCAACAGAGGAATGGATACAGAAATTGTAGTACATTTACATGATGGAATACTATGTTATAATTAAAAACAAGCAAATCATAAAATTTGCAGGCAAATGGTGGGAACTAGAAAAGATTTTCCTGTGTGAGGTATCTCAGAAGCAGAAAGGCACACATGGTATATACTCACTTATAAGTGGATACTAGACATATAAAATAGGATAAACATACTAAAATCTGTACTCCTAAAGAAGCTAAGCAAGAAGGAAGACCCTGGGTAAGATGATCAATCTTCATTCAGAAAGACAAATGGGATAGACATCAGAAGCAGCAGAAAACAGGGAACAGGACAGCAGCCTACCACAGAGGGCCTCTGAAAGACTCTAACCATCAAAGTATCAAAGCAGATGCTGAAGCTCATAGCCAAACTTTGGGCAGAGCACAGGGAAGCTTATGAAAGAAGGGAGAGATAGAAAGACATGGAGGTGACAAGACCTCCACAAGGAGATTAACAGAACCAGAAAATCTGAGTCTAGGGTCTTTGCAGAGATTGATACTCCAGCCAAGGACCATGTGTGGAATTGACCTAGATGCCCTGCTCAGATGTAGCCCATGGCAGCTCAGTCTCCAAGTGGGTTCCCTAGTAAGGGAACAGGGGCTGTCTCTTACATGAACTCAGTGTCTGGCTCTTTGATCACCTCCCCCTGATGGGTGGCAGGCCACAGAGGAATACAATGCAGCCAGTCTGATAATACCTGATACTTGATAGGCTAGGTTCAGATGGAAGAGAGTACCTCAGCTATTAGTGGACTGGGGGAAGGGCATAGGAGGAGAAGAGGGGGGTGGAATTGGGAGGGGTTGGGTGAGGGGCTACAGTTGGGATACAAAGTGTATAAATTGTAATAAATAAAAAATAAAAATTTACCTGACCAGTAATTGTAATGTGGAAAATTAAATGATTTTTAAAGAAAAATTAATATTAACAATATTTGTTGGACATCTGTAGTATGAACAGTGAAATATAATTATTCAAAATGGTGAAAAGTGAAGTAATGTGAAATAATCACTTTAATAAAGATCATACTATCTCACTAAAAGCACAAATAAGTAGAAAAACAAATAGCAATCACACATGCAAATTATAATAATAAATAAGTGGCTCTGCCTGCATGGAACCTATGTAATCCCTTTGTACATATATTATAGATGTGTACCTTGGTCTTCATGTGCGGCTGTCTGTCTCTGATGCCTGCCTTTGAGACCCTTTTCTCCTACTGGGCTGCCTCCTCTAGCCTCAACAAAAGTTGATGCTCCTAGTTTCACTGCATCTTGATATGCCAGGGTTCACTAATATCCATTGAAAGTCTCCCTTTTCTGAGGATTAGAGGGGGAGGTGCAGATGGGGTTGGGGACAAGACTGCAAGGAGAGGAGGAAAGAGAAAATTGTGGTCTGACATAAAATTAATTAATTAATTGACCTTCCTGACTTTTCTATACAGTGTGAAAATTGTGGTGACAGGTGATCAAGAATAAATGTATGAATAAAGTGTAATTAATAAAAAAAGAATAAACGTATGAATGAGGTGAATTAAAAAGAGAGAAAAAATCCTTTGCACAATTTCTTTGGCAGGTTCCAGTTTTTCGTTTTTTGTTTTGTTTTGTTTTGTTTTGTTTTGTGCAATCTTCATGCCTGTGTTTACTTTTCACAACCCTTAAGAGTCCCACTTTCAAAGACCACAGTAAATTTGACAACAACATTCTTAATGTTAATTAAAGGAATGAACTGTGGGTTGTCTATATCTGGAGTGAAATAAAAAAAACAGTAGCTATCTTCCAAATTGTCTTAATAAGAATAATAATTATCTCTGTAAGATGTATCCCAAGAGAGAAAGTTCAGGGTCAGACAGGAAAAAAAAAAAAAAAAAAAAAAAAAAAAAAAAAAAAAAAACCCACGAGATTTCATCTCTGCTTTCCTTTTATTTCTTATCTATTCCTACCCCTCTTTCTCAAAAAAAAAAAAAAAAAACCACAACACCCATGCCTGCTAATAAAAATCTTACCTAGGCCAGTTCTCATGTCTGTCTAAGACTTTTCTCAGCTCTGTTAAAAATCCCATTTTCTCAGTAACCCACTTGAACTTAGTTATCAGGTAAAGTACATTTGATAAACTAATTCTCTTTAAGGTGCTGTTGTGTGATAACGCTTATCTCATTCCAGTACCTGCTTTAAAGTTTATTTTGGAAAGAGTCTTTGTACTAACTCTAAAGCCTAATCTTTGGGAGTAAGATTTTTAAGTTTCAGCATTGGGTAGTTCTAAAGATATTTTCCTAAGTGGAATAAACAGGAAATTTTTACCTAAACTCAAGGACAATCATGGCTAGTTATTTATATGTGGCAATTTATGTGTTTCCATTTTGTAAGGATCTGTACAATAATTATAAAATTATGATAGCACTAAGTATATTTAGTTTATATTATAAATTTCTACTCAATTTTTACAATTTAGCAATAAAGTAGAAACCTCTCGTGACTAGCCAGGACTATTGGCTTTGTTATTACATTCATGATGACATTTAAGATGTCATTAAAGACTCCTGTTAAAGGGAAAGAGAATGTTAAATGTAATGAGCTGTAAAAAATAGACGAATGCTTAAATATAAGCTTAAAACATTCTAAAAACTACGTAGACACCTTTTCTACCTCCCACACCTATTTGAATAACACTTCTAGAATATATATGGAGTCTTGTACATTATGTTCTTCATATTATCCAGGAATAATGCATGAAAACATCAGTCAATAGCTTAGCATTTTGGGAAACACATAATAGTCCTTTAAATAGGCATCTCATCCCTATAGTTTATTTTTATTATTATTATTATTTATAATTTATTCACTTTGTATCCTAGTTATAGCCTCCTCCCTCATCTCCTCCCAGGCCCAGCCTCCCACCCTTTTCCTGTTCCTCCCCTAGTCCTCCTCCCCTACTATCTGACCCTAGCCTATCAGGTCTCCTCAGGACTGTCTGGACCCTTTGTTTTTGTGGCTCAGTAAGGCCACCTCACCAGGAGGAGGTAGGAGAGTGTGCGTATAGCCTGAAAATATCTTCCATACAGCATTCAAATAGCTCAATTGTAGTCTCCTTATGAATTCCTTCAAGGAACCAACTGTTTCCTCAGTCTCTACTTCTTTAGAGTCAAGAAAAAAAAATTAATTCCTGTTTAAAAGAAACATGGAAAATGAAGAGAGAAGACAGAAAGGGAGGATGGTACAGCGATGTCAGTAGACAATGTCCGCCACAGGCTTATTATCTTGATGACTTTTTCTCTTAGTGCGCTCTTTTAGGAGGCTGTAGGTATTGCTGAGGGAAGCAGGTCACTGGGGACCTGGTTTAGAAGTGTGGGCTCAGCATTTTATACCTGGACCTCGATGTCTGCTTTCTCCCTTTCTCCAGTCTTCTATTTCTTCTCCCTGTCTCCCTTGAGGAAGAAAGCCTTCTACTCCACACACTGAAGTCCCATGGTGCTACTAACCTTTATTCAGGCCCAAATGAGTAGAGTCAGCTGGCCACAAAATGAAACTGCTGAAATCATGGGCCAAAATAACCATTTCTTCTTTTTTACATTGTTCTTTTAGATATTTCTCCACAGCAACAAAATGTCTGACTAACCCAGTAATTCATGTATGGTCCTTAAAGGCCAGATGTGAGACAGACCCAATTCAAAGAAACTGCTTGAGGGAAGCGAGCACTGGGCCCACAGGGTCTGTCCTGTAGTAAGTGGATGCTAGAATGGGACAAAAGGGCTCAACCAACAAGAGGAGCGAGTAAGAAATGCCTGGAGAGACTCTGTGCACAGCATGGTCACTTGGTGTAGGTAGCCAAAGGTCAGAGGTGAAGTGGAAACTCTGCAGGCAACCAAACTCAGGTGCACGGGCTTGTCTGAAGGTGATGGTAAGACATGGTAATTGAGGAATAGTGGCTACCACCTTTTCCTTTTGGCTACTTTCAAAGAAACAAAAACAACACAAAATACCCCCCCCCAAAAAAAAAATAGACAGCCTTTGAGAATTCATTCTACTTGCAGTTGTGATCGGTTTGAAAGACTCTCTCAGGAATGTAGGCTACTTAAAACAGGGAGTGCTTACTAAGGGCCCAGGGTGTCCAGACAGCTATGCAAAGCTCTGTGTCCTGTGTTAAGGAAAAGCTCAACAAACAAAAGCTCTGCTTTAGGCAAAAGTAATATGTCCTTTGTGGATATGTGTGCGAGACTCAACTGGGCTGAAATAATGTGTTTTAAGCTTCACCTGGAAGAAATCCATGTTGTGAAAAACTCTTAAATAATATTGGGGAAAAATGCAACAAAGACTAGAATAGAAAATCAATCAAGGTTTAGAGGTTAGGGGAGGTGAAGCGTTTTCCCTTGTGCTCCACATGGTTTTCTTTTGTCCATCAAGATGCTGGGCTAGAAGCTACCATACAAATAAACAGAAAATTACCAACCTCATTTGGGAAACTAGCCTTTCAATCTACTCAGTTAAATGAGGATTTTTAAATGCCTTCCATGTGTCCAGTCTTGTGCCAAGTGTGTGGCGGATAAAGGGAAACTCTTGGCACCATCTTGCCTTTGCAAGTTTCCTGAAGGAGAACAGATGAAGCAGTGTGAAGAAGTAATGAGAAGACTTACAGCAGAGGTCTCTAATACAATTAGCAAAAGTGCTGAGGTACTAATATACGTGCCTGCCCCCTTTCATTCTCAAATCAGACCAGCCAGCCATGGGATAGTCGAAAGCTTGGATGACCACTGCAAAGGCTTCCGAATCGTGACCTTTTATGTATTTGCACCTGTTATTAGGATCCCTATTTTGTTCCCTTTCGTTTTCTGGGAACTCTTGTGTGATTTGGTGTCCATATTTATTTTATGCTGATTCTCTGGCTGTGGTACAGTTGAGCCTTTGGACTTCCCAGACAGAGCTGCACTTCTCTTTAATTATCAAAAAGGAATGAACAGAGCAGCCTCTAATCCTTGAGTAGCTGTGTCTGAAACAGCTGAAACGGGCACCAGGAAGAACCAGATTTTTAATGCATGTAGGACTGTTACAATTAGTAGTTAATTTCGAGGTGGAGGGAAGGCATTTTATTCTCTTCTAATGATAGTGGTGATCACCAACCCTAGCTGGCTTTACCTGAGGTGATCCAAGCTGTGGCACTTCAGTTTTACAAGAGGAGCTATCAAATGTCTGAACATGTTCCTTAGGAGTGTGTATTAGGCCTTTGATTACAAGGGGTAAAGTTGAAAGAGACCAGATAAATGATAGTTATTTAATATAATAAATGTGGAAACGAGTGGGGTCTTGGGAGAATAAAGTTGGCAATGGGAAAGACGAGGAATGGAGATGCTAGCTCTCTATTTCCACCTACCTGGAGTTTCTTGTTTGTCTCTGAATGCAATAGTCAGAAAGGGACATTCTGACTTCACCTCTGAATGACCTTTCAGTAGAAGTCTCGATTACCTGTCTCTAAACCTTGGAGTCTCAGTTCATATTCTCAGATAAGAATCAGTTTTGTAGCCTGGTGTCCCTGTTGTCCAGTCATTGTGGCATGGGAACAGGGTCATATATAAATACACCTTTATCAACCTCATCCCAACAGTCAGTGATCTGTAATAGATGAGATGATGTCAATGGCATAGGGATCCCCAAAGCTAACCACAGAACTGCACACTGGCACCAGCCTGTGGGGAAACTTTTCTGGCAGTTACATCACTTTCTTAGCTTTCTCAGACACAGGGTGACTCATTTCATTTGCCGAGTCCACAGTTTGAGAATTCTTTCTTTGCTCAAGGGCTTCGGTGATCTTCCAGAAGAATTCCAAAGTCACCTTTAGTGTCTGTGATAAGAAGTTTTATGGAAATGAGTTTTAAAAGGAAGCATGGTGGCCTGCTTAGTATCTGAAAAGTCTGAGTAAGCTTATACTGATCTGGATGCCAGCATAACCTGGGTATACAGGTAAGGCTAAAATACATGGTTGTTAAAAAGGGCAGGAGAATATGGTGTAGTTATAAAAAAACAGGTTTTTTTTTTTTGTCCGTGGGAAAGATTCTTTTGACTCAATATATAGTGAAGCTGACCTTGAACTTCTGATTTGCTGACTTCTAATCTGAGTGCTTAGATCATAAGTGTGCACCACCACAGCCAGTGTATACCGTGCTGGTGATTGGACCTAGGGCTTTCCAAATGCTGGACTCTGTATCAACTAAGCCGCCTCCTCAGCTTCTCCACCAAAAAACTTACTAAAAGCCAATTAGAGTGGACAAAGAGTTAGAAATCGGTCTGTCTTGGAAATGAGGGAATGATTTTGACTTGATTCTCTCAGTGTTCGTTTTCTGTTTGCATTACCCTGCATCAGGCACTGTGACGGTCCTATGGCATTGGAAAGAGCTGCATTTTAATTAGTCGCTCTGTGTACCGATTGATCACACAATCTGAAGGGCAGAATGCAAACTGAAAATACAGAGTCCTTCCTTAAAAACCACTAACTTTTCAAGGTGGCGGGAAAGCCTTCTGAAGCATAGGTCCATGCACTGTGTGTAGCTTGCATGAGGATGGAGCCACTCAGGCTGAGGATCTTGACCTTGATAATATTCTTTTTGCAGTAGATTTTCTACATGCCTAATTTGGGCTTACTTTATATGTTTCACCATAATAGCCTGAAAACACAACAACTCAATACTTTTAGTGAAGAAAGACATCTGATCACTGGTGCTTCAAAGGGATGCACTGATTTATAATGCCCGAATTCATCACACAAAACTAGAGGGAAGTGGTGTATCCTGGGGGCAAATGGCAGTTTTCTACAAGCTGTATAATGCACCTTAAAATAATTTAAGTAATATGTTCCAACCCAGGATTTTCATTAACCCAAGCAGCATGCATTATAAAAATATATCCGGCTGACTTATTATAAAAATGCTGAAAATTTTAAAGAAAGGGCTTATATAAAACATCTTTATGAAAACCTTTTAAAAAGAGAATAGAAATTTCAGTTATTAATAAAATAATGATAAAATCATCTGTTATAACATTAATATTTCACCTGAAATTTAAAAATGCTATTATACTGTGTCTTAGTTATGGCTTTATTTCTGTGAAGAGACACCATGAGCATGACAACACTTATTTAAAAAAAAAAAACACTTAATTGGGGTGACTTACAGTCTTAGAAGTTTAGTCTATCAGCTTCATGGTGGGAAACATGGCATCATGCAGACAGCAGGAAATAAGACTAAGGGTTGTACACCCAGGTCAGCCAGCAGCAGGAAGGAAGACTGTGAACCACTCAGCATGTTTTTGAGCTTTTGAGACTTTAAAACCTATTTACTAGTGATGCACTTTCTCCAACAAAGCATCACCTTTTCCGGGAAAGCCACACCTCCTGATAACATCACTCCCTATGAGCCTATGGGAGCCATTTTCTTTCAAACTATCATATACTGTGACTTTCATCTATTTTTCCAAGACTAAGCTTCTGGCTTGGTATTTCAACCTTCATGCATTCATTTTTCCCATTGTGTGCTCCCATGGATGCAGGTTGTTTGTGAGCTGGGCTTGTGCTTTTCTACTTGCAAGTGCTACTGTGTCTGGCACAGGGAAGGTCCTATCTCATGTGCAGTTAGGAACAGCAGCTTTGAGATTCTAACTGCCATCCACAGGTTGGTCCAGTCCTAATTGGATCCTAAACAACTAGTGAGAGTTTGTCCTTGTGATACACTGAGGGTCCTTTCCATGGCACTCATTGTCTGATATATGATGAAGATCCAGGAGGTCTGGGTAAGCAGAGGTCTAAATCTTTATTTCTGTTTTCATTTCATAGTCAGAGTGGTTTGTCTGCTGCTATATATGGTTTCTGCCAAATGGACTTTCAATTCTGGTTCCCACCTGAATATTCTTCTGGGACTAGACCTTAGATTGAGCAGTAAGCTATAATTGATCCTTATTTCCCAGGTCCTGTCACTCATTTCTCTCTGGAGCGAGATCTTGCTTCAAGTATCTTTTGGAGAGACTTGAATTTCAAGTGCATTCCGACTCTGCCTCTTACTGAACTGGAAAATTCTCCCACTGATTAAACATCTTTTTTTCTCTTTTTGTTTTTCGTGTATATGCATAGGCATGCATGGGTATGGTCACCTATGTGTGCATGTGTAGAGGCCAGAGGTCAATTTCTGGTGTTTTGGGTGTTTTTTTTTTTTTAATTGCAATCCCTCTTATTTTTAAGACAGGGTTTCTCATTGATCTTGAAGCTCATATTTTAGCTAGAGTGGCTGGTTAGATCCCTTGGGATCTGCTTGAAACTCAGCCTCACCCTCAACACTGAGGTTCCAAGTGGGCTTGGGGAACTCAGATCCCCATGCTGGTGCATCAGACGATTTCCCAACTGATCTGTCTTTCCAGCTAAAAACTGGATATTCTTAGACATTCTTTTGTGAACTTTTCTCTGCCAATTGGAATGAGATATTTGCAATGTCAGAAGATTAATCATTAATCTACAGTGACTTTTCAGAGTGCTTTGGAGGGAATCTGAGTTGAGTGACAGAAGCCAGGGGGATTTCTACAAACAAAATGTGGTGTTTTCATTGTGTTGGAGGGAAAGTACTGTATATTAGTAAAGGATGGGATGATGTGGCATTATATGAACACTCATCCATCTATCTGTTTGTCAACTAGCCTGTGGCTGCTTCTCTTCTATGACCCCTGTTCATTGGCGTCAATGAATTAAGAAGCTATAGAAGTTCCGCTCTGAATTGGAATTGGCTCTAGAGCCTTCTCCAGCAATGTTGGGTTCCAGATAGTCTATAGTTCCTCTCCCAGATATGGTTCCATGATTTCTGAAAGCTATGCGTGGAAGGTAAAGCCTAGAAGAAATGTTTTCCAGGCCAAAACAAGACCACAAAAGCAGGGGAATGCAGAACGAGGAACTCAGATAAGTGGGTCAAAGATACTGTTTGATCACGCACTGCTTGCAGTGTTATCAGTAGTTTCTTGCTAAACAATAGCTAAACAGCAGTAAAGACAAATAGAAATTTGTTTATTCTTGAAATGAGCCCATAGTTTTTTGTCACTGTCTGTTACCCTACTTTCCAGGTTTCTGTGATGTTCACATATGGGTTGGCCATAGCACAACATGATCAGGAGAGACTAAATTGTCAGCTCTCATTTAACAACTACCTGACTCCAAAGGACCTTCTCTTTTGTCACTTTTTTCTACCCTGAAGTTGCTTTCAACCAGTGTTCTTTGACTAAGTTGACTGATGATTTATCTGACAATGAAGCTACCTCTTCCCCTTTACCCTTTTTATGTGCTAGCTCTTGCTCCCCACTTTGCTTGATTCTATCATGTCAAAAACCAGTTTCAGATCTCATGTGGAAAAGATCAGAACACTGTTATTATAAACTATAAATAAATGATATGCATTATTCTATTTTACTTTACACATGTATGTACATGTATAATATATGAACACATACTAAATATCTCACTATATTACATATATATATATATATATATCATTCACAAACAAAAAATATCAAGCTTTTTAAAACACTAGGTACATAAGCGAAATAATATTAGAATTATTTTGATAAATAAAAATATAAATTCTAAGATAAGAAAACATAATATTAGAAGGATTTGACTAGAAACGTTGGGTAAAGAACATTAGGTATAACTAAGAATTAATTTTCTTCCTAAGATTTCTGGTCTTTGAAACAAAAATGGCATAGTCAGGTTCCTAGAACTTATTATTTTTTTTCTTATCAAAGGAAGTACACACTTTTAAAGGAGAAGTAAATTGATAAGACATATAATCTCTGCACTATGAAAATAAATTATCTCATAAATCCTTTCTGATGTTCAATGAATATGTGTAAACATAATGTACATGTATGCATATTATGCATTTTTATGGGTAGAATATGTTTAACATATATTAACATATATTTATATATGACTATCTACTTATATATACATATATGGTTATATTGCTTGCTCAGTTTAAAGGGAGAGTGAAATGATATTAAGTAATGAGAAGTCCTGCTTAGCCATGTCAGCATTGGTATTAGGGACCTCTTTCCCCTGAAGTATCTCTAAAGCTCATTATTAACTGGGAAGCATATTCTTATCATTTTCTAGAATGTGTCTAAATTTGAAGTTATACAAATAAATAAAGACTCCTGAGACCTTTGATTACTCTCTAATGTTGTCACCCTAGTATTCAGGGTGGGTAGACAGACTCTTGTTGATAGGTATTGGTTATCAGTCTTGGAACTGTCATTTTAGACTTGATTTTCTACCTCGGCCTGGTCCTGAAACCATAATAGCTGCTCTCATTGAATTGTAAAGATGCATTTTCTACTCAGGATACATATGTTAACCAAATGGATTTTCTTTGGGTTATTATTAACTTCTGAATGATAGATTAATCTTGGCAACTTTAAAATTATTTTCTGCTTGCTTTCATATAACTTGTAAATATATCATTAGGGATTTCTTTGTTTACACTTCTTTTAGTCTTCTAGTAGTAAGATATCATTAGCAGAATTGATTTTCTGCTAGCATACATTTTAATCTATGCGCACACACACATCCCTTCTAAGATAACAGAAAAAAATATGCATTCATTAAAATCCAAGGTTGCGTGAAAATTTAAGAAATGGTGAAAGGCCTATTCATTTTTTTTTTCTGGAGATAATGGAATATTAATATCAAAGAGTTTCAGGTAATTCCTAGAGATAAAAGTCAGTGGTATTCTGCTCACAAGAATTTTCTATTTAATGATATTTATGATGAGTTTGATAATTGTAACCAGTCATGAAGTAAGTGTTCGTAGCTTGGACAATTGGAAATATTTAGTTTGGGGTTAATATGACTTATCAGCGGTATTAGCTTGCCTTCTGCTTTGGAGCACATATGCTATATTTGCTGCACATGTCAACATGCAGATCTGAAACTAATCACACCTGTTGTGTCCATAGCTGTTCTTCTTAGAAACCTTGCCAAAATTTTACATTCTTACTATCACTCCCTTGGATTACGTTGCTGGCAGCTGCTAACTTTCCCTATTTGTTGTAGGTATTGTTACGGGGCATTTGTTCTGATTATCAATTTATGTAATCAACATTTATTGTATCTCAGATTAAAAACTTATATTTACATGTTATGTTCATATAGCAGTAGTCAAATAACTTCCTAAGTAGACTTTGTTAATTTAAAATCCATTTAGAGAGACTCCAAAATGGCAGAGCACAGCATTCTGAGAATCTGGAGACTAGAGACTGCTGTTGAAGCGTGTAGCCTGGCTGCAGACTCCAAAACACTAATGCCTATGTTTCTCGGATGAAAGGACACATCCCAAAAGCTAGGGATGCACAGTCCCAGACCCGTGTGAACCACACCCAGACCTAAGGGCCACACCCAGTGCATCCTGCCTACCTGAGTATAACTCATTCCTACCTGGGACACACAGCTCCAGCCTCCATACACCAGATTCCTTCTGCCCCCCATTTTCCAGAGAATAGTGCAGCCTGCAGACACCAGGGACCTGGTTCCCAGACTCTGGACCATGGTTCTACCTGTCTCCCTCAGGGGACCAGCCAGGCAATAGGAGCATAACAAGTCTATTTCTAAGATGGAGGAACCCAACAATCATGAAATCTGAGTACCTACTGTGAGAGCAGGAACTGCAAACAAGCAAGTGGCTGGGCTGCTGACTTTGAAATGCCAGTAACTGCTCATGTTTCCACTGAGAGAGGAGGAGATGCCAGAAGCCACAGATAAACAAATCTAGCCTCAGACCCCACTGCTAACCCTGCCACCTTGAGGATGGCTCTGAATTTCAGAGATGTGCATATCCAGCTGTCCTGAGTAGACCTGCCATACCTCATGTGCACACAAGGTAAAAACCCATATCCTAACCCCCCTGCCTACAGATTAAACTGGAAAACAAGCAAAAGAGAAAAGCTGCAGGCTTCTTAAAAAGATTCAGCCCCCAGCACACAACCCAGGCAGGGCTTGTCTTGGATGTCTGAAAATCCCAGTTGGCTCCAGGAACAATTAGCCAATGCCAGTGACAACCAGATGGCTAAAAGCTAGTGTAAGAACACAATCAACAAAATCCAGGGTAGTATGGCTCCACCAGAGCCCCTAGCAATCCCTATCTATGCTTATGAAGATGTTAGATGCCTTTAAAGAGGAAATAAATAAATCCCTCAAGAAAATACAGGAAAATACAGTCAAACAAATAGAGACCTTTGAGGACGAAACAAATAAAACCCTCAAAGACATATTAGAAAATACAATCAAACCAGTGAAGGAAATTAATAAAGTCATTCAAGATGTGAAAATGGAAATGGAATCAATAAAGAAAACACAATCCAAGGAAATTCTGGAGATGGAAAACTTAGGGAAGAGAACAGGCGCTACAGAGGTAAGAATCACCAACAGAATACAAGAGATAGAAGAGAGGATCTTAGGAGCAGAAGATACAATTGAAGGAATCAATATACCTCTTCTTTAATATAATTTTTTATTTATTACAATTTATTCACTTTGTATCCTAGCTGTAGCCCCACCCTCATGCCCTCCCAGTCCCACCCTCCCTCATCTCCCTCATCTCCTCCCATGCTCCTTTCTCAGTCCTCTGATAGGGGAGGTCTTCCTCCCCTTCCAACTGACCTTAGCCTATCAGGTCTCATCAGGACTGGCTGCATTGTCTTTCTCTGTGGTCTCGTAAGGCTTCTGCCCCCCAAGGGGAGGTGATCAAAGAGCCAACACTGAGTTTGTGTCAGAGACAGACCCTGTTCCTCTTACTAGGGAACCTACTTCTAAACTGAGCTGCCATGGGCTACATCTGTGCAGAGGTTCTAGGTTATCTCCATGAATGGTCCTTGGTTGGAATATCAGTCTCAGAAAAGACCCTTGCACCCAGATTTTTTGGTTCTGTTGTTATTCTTGTGTAGCTCCAGACCCTTCCAGGTCTCTCTATCTCTCCCTTCTTTCATAAGACTCCCTGCACTCTGCCCAAAGTTTGGCTATGAGTCTCAGCATTGCTGTGATATCCTCCTGGGTAGAGTTTTTCAGAGGCCATCTGTGGTAGGTTCCTATCTTGTTCCTTCTTTTCTCCTTCTTCTGATGTCTATCCTGTTTGGCCTTTCTGAATGAGGATTGAGCATCTTACCCAGGGTCCTCCTTCTTGCTTAGCTTCTTTAGGTGTTCAATATATCTCTTAAAGAAAATATTAAATATTAAATATTAAATATTAAATATCTCTTAAAGAAAATATTAAATAAAAATAATTACATAAAACATCAAAGAACTCAAGAACACAATTTAAAGATGAAACCTAAGAATAAGAGGAATAGAAGGAAAAGAAGACTCCTGCTTTAAGAAACAGAAAATATTTTCAAAGGGGAACATAAAAGAAAATTTTTCTAACCTAAAAAATAACTGTGTTTAAACATTAAAAGAGGCTTACAGAACAGCAAATAAAATAGACCAAAAAAAGAAATTCCTCCCACCACTTAAAAATCAAAACACTAAATGTGCCAAGCAAAGAAAAAAAAATATTAAAAGCTCTAAGGAAAAAAGTTCAAGTAACATATAAAGAAAGACTGATCAGAATCAGTCAAGAGTGACTCCTCAACAGAGACTATGAAAGCCAGACAGGCCTGGACAGATGTTATGCAGATGGACTAAGAGTCCATAGATGCTAACCCAGATTACTATACTCATATATAGAGAAATCAAGAAATTCCACGACAAAACCAAATTTAAACAATATTGGTGCATAAAACCAACCCTTCAGAAGATACTAGAAAGAAAATGAGGTCAGCCACACCCAAGAAAAAACAGGATATAAATTACTGCAACAAAACCGAAAGAAGACAAGCACATAAACACTACTATCACCAATATTAAAACAAAAGGAGCTAACAATCATTCATCATTAATATCTTTCAGCATCAATGGACTCAACTCTCCAACAAAAAATACACAAACTAATAGAATGGATGTGCAAACAGGACCCAACATTCTGCTGCATACAAGAAACACATCTCAGCAACAAAGATAGACTTTACCTCAGATTAAAGGGCTGGAGAAAAGTTTTCCAAGGAAACAGACCCAGGAATCAAGCTGAAGTAACCATCCTAATATTTAATAAAATAGAATTTTAACCAAAATTATTTGAAAGAGATGGGGAAAATCGCTTCATTCTCATCAAAGGAAAAATTAATCAAGAGGACATCTCAATACTGAACATCTATGCCCCAAATTCAAGGCCACCCACATTTGTAAAAGAAACATTACTAAAGTTTAAACTACATATTGATCCCCACAGGTTAATAGTGTAAGACTTCAACATCCCTCTCTCACCAATGGACAGATCATTAACACAGAAACAAAATAGAGAAATAATGTAACTAACAGTAGTCATGAATCAAAAGGACCTAATAGATTTCTGTAGTACTTTTCCCCTAAACACAAAAGAATATATCTTCTTCTCAGCAACTCATGGAACCTTCTCCAAAATCGACCAGATAGTTTGTCACAAAGCAAGCCTCAACTGATACAAGAAAATTGAATTAGCCCATTGTGTCTTATCAGATCACCATGTATTAAAGTTGCACTTCAACAAAAACAGAAATAACCAAAAAAACCTACACACGCATGAAAAACTGAACAACTCCCTACTCAATGACCACTGGATCAGGGATGACATAAAGAAAGACATTAAAGACTTCCTAGAATTCAATGAAACTGAAGGCCCGGCACACTCAGATTTATGGGACACAATGAAAGCAGTGCTCAGAGGAAACTTCATAGAAATAAGTGCCTTCATAAAGAAACTGGAGAGAGTAGCAACTTAATAGCTCACCTGAAATCTCTAGAAAAAAACAAAAAGCAAACACAACAAAGAGGAGCAGGTGGCAGGAAATAATCAAACTCAGGACTTAATCACTAAATTAGAAACAGAACAATACAAAGAATCACCAAAACCAAGAGCTGGTTATTTGAGAAAATCAACAATATAAACAAACCCTTAGTCAAACTAATTAAAAGGGAGAGAGACAGTATCTAAGTCAACAAAATGAGAAATGAAAGGGAGGACACAACAACAGACACTGACAAAATCCAAAGAATCATTAGGTCTTACTTCAAAAGTCTGTACTCCAAAAATTTGATAATCTAAATGAAATGGAATTTTTTCTTGGTAGATTCCACTTACCAAACTTAAATCAAGATCAGATAAACAAGTAAAATAATCCTATAAACCCAAAGGAAATAGAAGCAGTCATTAAAAGTCTTTCATCCAAAAAAAGCACAGGGCCAGATGGTGTCAGCACAGAGTTCTCAAAGAAGAGCTAATAGCAATAATCCTCAAATGATTCCTCAAAATAGAAACAAACTCATTCTGTGATGCCAGAGTCATCCTGATACCTAAACAACAAAAAAAACCATCAATGAAAGAGAATTTCAGACCGATTTCTCTTATAACCATTGATGCAAAAATACTCAATAAAATACTTGCTAACTGAATCCAAGGACACATTGAAAATATCATTTACCATGATCAAGTAGGCTTTATTCCAGGCATGCAGGAATGGTTCAATATGTGAAAATCCGTCAACGTAATCCACCATATAAACAAATTGAAAGAAAACAAAACAAAACACATGATCATCTCATTAGATGCCAAAAAAAAAAAAGCATTTGACAAAATCCAACAACCTTTCATGATAAAAAGTCTTAGAAAGATCAGGGATGCAAGGCTTTGTACATAAACATGATAAAGCAATAAACTGCAAGCCTATGGCCAACATGAAATTAAATGGAGAGAAACTTAAAGCAATTTCTCTGATATCCGGGATAAGACAAGGCTGTCCACTCTCATTGTATCTCTTCAATATAGTACTTAAAGTTCTAGCTAGAGAAATAAGGCACCTAAAGTAGATCAAGGTGATTCAAACTGGAAAGGAAGAAGTCAAATTATGACTATTCACAGACAATACGATAGTATACCTAAGTGACCCCAAAAATTTTGCCAGAGAACTCCTACAACTGATAAGTACCTTCAGCAAAGTGGCTGGATAAAAAGGTAACTAAAAAAAAAAAATCAGTAGCCCCTCTTATAAAAATGACAAATGGGGTGAGAAAGAAATTAGGGAAGCAACACCCTTCACAATAGCCACAAATAGTGTAAAGTAACTTGGTGTAACTCTAACTGAGCAAGTCACAGACCTGCATGACAAGGCTCTGAGGAAAGAAAGTGAAGAAGATATCAGAAGATGGAAAGCTAACCCCATGTTTGTAAATCAGTAGGATTAACATAGCAAAAATGGCCTTTTTACTACAAGCAATCTACAGGTTCAAGGTAATTCCCATCAAAATATCAACACAATTCTTTACAGGCTTTGAAAGAACCATCCTCAACTTTATGTGGAATAACAACAACGACAACAACAAAAACCCAAAATAGAAAACAGAATAGAGAGTGGAAGTGGTTGAAGACAAGGAACAGGGTAGGAGAGGCAGCTCTGAGAGAAATGAAGGTAGAGATCAGACCTAAGGAGAGCAGGCATGGGAGGACAGCATGTGGAGGACTTTTAATTTAGAACATGATTGTTCTGGCAAGGGATCACCAAAGACCCTTCTAGGCCTCTTTGATCTGGCTGGAAAACAAACAGAAGTCAGGAGACAGAGTTAAGTAGATCTGAGTTCAAGGCTAGTGTGGTATAAAGCAAGTTTCAGGTAAAGAAAATCTTAGGTCCAGGAGTGGTGGTACATGCTTTAATCTCAAACAATGAAAGTAAAGTTAATTTGTAAAAGGAAACACCCATGTTTGACAGTGATGACTAACTGAGTGACAGAAACAGTGACGAACGGGGATACACCTAACTCTCAGGAGAGGAGAGAGAAAAGGGAAGCTATTGAAGGGGCAATTCAGAGTGAGAGGAGGCTCTTTTACTGGGAGAGTAATTGAGAGAGTTTGTAGAGATAGAATTTACGTGAAGACCGAATGAACCAGGGAATGAGAAGGAGCCAGAAGATTAAGAGTAGATTGTTCAAATAGTTTGAGGCCAAACAGAGCAATTCAGGGGCTGACAGAGAAACAGATTGAATAAGTCAGCTGTGGAAGGAGTTTGAGCCAGAACAGCTGAGTTGAAACAGTCAGTCCAGAGCTTAGTAACAACAAGACAAGGTAAGTTTATTAAGCAGTAAGTCTCAGAGGCAGAAAATGTTCCAGGCCTAGGTTATGATTGTAGATTGTACAGAGGCTAAAAGCTTCCAGGACTAGGCCTAAGTTAGCAGGAGGCAGGAAGCCTCCAAGATGACAATTAAACCAGGCAAATAAAAGTTCCTTTTACAATGGAGGGCAGAAGAGAAACCTTGAGCAGGGGCATCTCTGTGACAAGCTGAAAACCTATACCAGGGTAGGCTCACATCAGGATATGAGGGTGAATTTAGCTGAGACTCATGGATATCACAGACAACACCCTCTAACTAGACAAGACTCCTAGTGGAGGGAGAACACCAACCCACGGGCAAAAACTTCAAAATTTACCCTGCTTACAAGATGTGCAGGGACAAAAATAAAGCAGGGATTGAGGAAATGTCCAAACAATGCCTGGCCCAACCTGAGACCCACCCCATAAGAGACAGCCAACCTCTGACAGTATTAACTGTACTCTGTTATGCTTGCAGATGGGAACTTAGCTGAGCTGTCTTCTGAGAGGCTTCATCCAACACCTGATAGAAACCGTTGCAGAGACCCATAGCCAAACACTAGGCAGAACATAGGGAGTTTTGTGAAAGAGTCAGGAGAAGGATAAAAGGACTCAGAGAAGACAGAAGCTCCACAAGAAGACCAACAGAGTCAACTAACCAGGGACCAAGGGAGTCTGTCGAGACTGAAGCACCATCCAAAGACCATGCACGGACTGGACCTAGGCCCCCTACACAGACATAGCTGATGGGCAGCTCAATTTTCAAATGGTTCCCTAGTAAGGGGAAAGGGGCTGATTCTGACATGGACTCTATTGCCTGCTTTTTTTTATAACTTTCCCATGATGGGGCTATTCCGCCAGGCCACAGGGAAAGAGGATGGGCTCAGTCCTGTTGTGACTTGATATGCTGGGGTAAGTGGAAGGGGGGACTCCCTTCTCTAAGGAGTAGAGGAAAGAGAAAAGGGGTAAGAGTGGGACCAGGAGGAAAGGAGGGAGGGGACTATGACCGGGATGTAATGTGAATAAATAAATTTTTCAAAAAATCCATTTTGAGATGAGCATTCCATACTACATTCATTCCAGGCAAGTGGAGGTCAGTACAGAACTATCTTCAGCATACATTATGCCCATGGCATCCTGCATAGCACATCTTACCTGTAGGTTAAATCTATAGGTCTAAACTTACCAGCCTTTTTCCTGATTCTTGATTCTTCCTTAAGCAGAGCATTGGAGAACAGGAATATTAATCATATGACTAAATACAAGATGTATAAGGCAATTATTGCAAGAAAATATTGCATGTGGAGTTAAATCCATCCTAGGGTCTGAATACCAGATGCCTGTGCACATAGTGGTGAGAAGAGAAAGAACAGGAGATACTGAAGGATTCCTGTGTAAACTTGGGGACAATGAGAAGGAAGAAATTTGGAAGATGATGGGAAATAGGTAACGTAGAAGCTGGAAAAGTTCTTACATTTGATCTACTTAAAAATGATGTCCAAGTTGAATGTTGTTAGTGCATTCTTGTAATTGCAACTCTTTGGAGGCTGACGCAGAAAGACTGACAGTTTGACTATACAGCAGGATCTTTTCAAAATGCTCCTCCGTACCCACCCATGAAATGTTTGAAATAAGCTCTACATAGAACATGAATAGGCTTTGGAATGCTCTCCTCATTGATCGTTTCCATTGGCTAAGGTTATTCGAATGTGATTGTACACGTAAATCTTGGAGGAAAATTATAAAAAGGAGACAGCTCAGTAATCACTCTGCAGTACGGCACTCTTATTCTCAAATTTCCTTTCCATTTCAGCCTTAATACAATTTACCATTAGTTTTCTTCATTTCTGTAAATGATGTTATCGTGTTTTCAAAGAATAAGGTTGGAAACATTATAATCTCTCTGAGTCTTCTGTTTTCCTTAGACTTTGGTGTCAACGTAAAATGTAAATTCGTCCTTATAATCTACGTCCCTTCAGTGTCTGGCTTCTGGGTGCCTGGTGACATCTCCTTCGTCTACGCTATAATTCCGTCAACTTCCAGCTGTTACTGAAATGTGCATGCATGATCTGCCCCACCACACATCCTTGGCACATGCAGATCTCTCTCTTTGCCTGCCCCTTCCCTGGACTTCTCTCTGACTTACCGCATTTTGGTGAATGTCTATGCCTCAGTGTATTAGGCAGGCCTTCCCTGCCTACACAGTCAAAAATGTTACTTCTTTTTACTCTTTATTTTCTTTTACTTTTTCCATTATAGCACTTACTTGACATGATAAAATAGCATATACTATTATGTTATGTTGATTATTCATGTAATGGTTTGATTTGTGGTATCTTCATGACTAAAAATATCCTAAGCTATTTCCCTGTCTTTTGCAATCTTCACATTTATTTCATGACAAGAACTTGGCAAAAAACAAAAAAAATGGTGATGTGCTTAGAAAATAACAAGGCTGACAACCACATATATTTAAGTAGTTTTACATTTAAATGTAAATAAGAAGTGATTGCATCTTTTTCCTGGTGTTAGATGTAGAACTCATTTCTGACTCAGACCTCTGTACTGTCTGCTTTTGGTGACTGAAGAGAGGCTCCACTATGGAAGGGTCAGAAGCTGGAGAAGTATTGAGGTCCTTCCCTGTGGGATAGTTCCTGGGGATTTATTTACAAATTTCCAAATGACAGGTTTTTTTAAATAATTAGACTCCTTGGAAGATGATTTCATGTGGAGGCTCATATGAAAAGAACTTAAAACAACAAAGGTAAAACCAGCAAGACAATGGCAACCTATTTCTTGAACACTGTGGGAAAGAAAGGTAAGTTTCTACTCCAAGTAACTCTGTTATAACTTGGTCCAAAACCACCACAAACTGTGGTCTAGGCTATTTGGAATGATGGTATGAATTTGTTAATAATAGAAAATATATTGTAATGTTTTAATGTATAAAGTTGAATCTCTATGATCCTCTTGAACAGAGAAGCTATGCCCTTTTAAAATAGAGGACAGACCTTAAGTGAAACAATAAGAGTGGTATATAGCCAGGCACAGTGGTG
Source organism: Psammomys obesus (assembly GCF_907164565.1). Classification (NCBI taxonomy): domain Eukaryota; kingdom Metazoa; phylum Chordata; class Mammalia; order Rodentia; family Muridae; genus Psammomys; species Psammomys obesus. Next base: position 31,345,227 of record NW_026585797.1, on the reverse strand, counting down.
CACACCTGTAATCCCAGCACTCAAGGAGGCAGAGGCAGGTGGATCTCTGTGAGTTCAAGGTCAACCTGGTCCACAAAGTGAGTCCAGGACAGCCAAAGCTACACAGAGAAAACCTGTGTTGAAAAACAAAACAAAACAAACAAACAAACAACCCCCCAACAAAATAGTCATATACAGAAATTGAGAGACCATAACTGGACAGACTCTCATTTTATAAGTATAATAAGCACAAATTTTAAACTTGAGAATTTAGGAGACATAAGAGGGCTCAGCTACAACTGAGATGAAAGAATGAGAAAATACAATCCCCGAAGAAGAAAATTGGAAGCTGTAGCTATTTTCAAATTTATAAAGAGCTTCTTTGCAGAGAACAGGGCGTGCTGGTTTTGCCCCCTTCTCTTTGGAATGCTCATCACTGTCTACTCCTCTGAAACTCATACGCATCTCTTAGACAGCATGTTAACTCTGTGGCATTCCAACTGCTTCTTGAAATGCCCTTCATCTCTCTTTTTTCTGTGGTGAAACTTACTTCTCTCAAGGCAGGCACACACCAAACCCTTGCAAGAGGACAAAGGCCCTGTCTTCTTTCCTTTTGTATTGTTGCGCTTTGTTTACATTGTGCCATATAGACACACTGTAGACATCAAGACTTGCTCATCTGATAGACTTTGGTTCTTCATAAAGGGAGACATTACCTTATTCATATCTGTTTGAGTTTGGCACAGAAGTAGATTCTTCAGTAAAACCTACCTTCCTGACAGATCTTTACTTTGTGCCAAGTAAAAGTATGTGATTAATGGGATGGGAAGATGGTTCAGTTAGCTGAACCTGAGTTCGGTCCTCAGCAGCCACATAAAAACTGGCTGCAACTGTAATTCTAGCACTAGAATGGTTCAAGGATCTCCAGAACATGCTGATCAGCCATTCAAGACACTTGGTGAGCCCTGTTCAGAGGGGGACCCTCTTTCAGAAAATAGAGAAAGATACTACAGTCAACTTCCTGACCTCCACACATTCATATACAAATATGCATGTGTCCCTGCATGCTCATGTGAATTCACACACACACACACACACACACACACACACACACACACACACACAC
>NW_026585797.1:31322365-31344112 GCF_907164565.1 Psammomys obesus | reverse complement strand
CACACACACACACACACACACACACACACACACACACACACACACACGTCCACACACAAACACCTTTGCTGACTTTTTTTCTTTCTTTTCTTTTTTCCACTTTTGTTCTATTTGCCTCACTGTTGTTGTCTTAAAGCTTCTAGAATTCAAATGAAAGACTCCTGAGAACAGAAGACATTTCTAATCTTACATTCTCTAATACACCTAAGACAGAGGACAGAGTTTAATCCTTAGTGGATATTCAAGACTAGTTTTGAAATTTTACTGAAGGTAAAAGCTGACTTGTGCTTACTAAAGCAAACATCTTTTTAGGAGATAAATTATCTGCCTGGATTAATTTTAAAAATTGGCTGAGGTATTAAAATACGTTATCCAATTTAGCATATAATTAAGGTTATATAATTAATACGATATTATTATTAATTGAGATTAATAATTAAAATACAAAAGACATTTATGACATTGAATGAGGAGAAACACATGTTGCATCATAATTAAAAATCTTTTCTATGAAAAATTAGTAAATTTCCTTTATTTTCATATTAGTTTTCAACTGTCTTTGAAGTCTTTAACTGACATTTCAAGTATGCTTATCTGAACATTCATGTGAAGTTTCATAAGCTGAGATTCAAATATGTCAATGATTCATAAAAATACATCAAGCTGAGCCACAGAAGAACATGGTATTCTCAAAATCAAGATATGTAAGGGTCTGTGGACTCATTGCTAATGTGAGATTTCAGGCTCATAAAAGAAAAGGATTGGGTAATGAGATGTGGTCACCTTATGTTATATCATGGAGACAAATTGGTAGAACCAATTTCAGAACCTCTATTTATAAAAGAGATGTTGCAACTACTACATCTCTGCATATGGACAAGACATATTGAAGCATAAAAGCTCAGATATTACTTAAAGGCTTGAGAAAGTAAGAAGGATGGAGAGACACTGAGAGGTTGATCAGTGGGTACAAAGTTGTAGTTAGGAGCAAGACCTTCTGCACTATTGCATACTAGTGCAACTATAGATAGCAATAATTACTGTATATTTCCAAAAACTGGAGGAATATGGATTTTGAAAATTTTCACCACAAATGAATGCTAGTTATTTTAAAAATGTGTAACCTGATCTAGACATCATAAAAAATTTAAAATGACATGGTAGTTTAATAATATGCACATATTAATGTTTTATGGACCAGATGTGTTTATGTGTGTGTGTGAGAGATTGAGAGAGAGAGACAGACAGACAGACAGAGACAGAAACAGAGAAGGAGAGAGTAAGCCAGAGGTTAAAATCTGGTGTCTTTCCTCAATCTCTTTTCAATTTTATTTTTGAGAGAGGTTTTCTCTCTTGAACCTGAAGACTGACAATTCGGCTAAGCTGAGTTGTCAATGCATGCTAGAGCTCCTCCTCTCTTCAGTCTTCCAGCCTGAGGTTACAAGTGTATGCCTCCACCCTCAGGTTCCCAGGCTTTCATGACAGGCATTTTGTCAAAGAGCTATCTCTTAGCCTTCTACAGATCTTCAAGGCAGGCACAGCGTTCCTCCCTCCTGTGGATTCTCTCAGACCTCATCCTTCTAGTCTATTCCTTCCTGTCAGCTCCCATTATCTAAGAACTAATTCTGATTTGGTCTTAGAGTGGGCATGCCAGGCAGGAACTCAGAAGCACTCCCTACTATGAAATCACAGGTACCACATGCTCTGAAAAACCAGAGAGAGCAACAAAAACCAAGGAATGGAAGACTCACCCATAAAAGATATTGGGGAAATTCAGAGACTCAGATGGACATACTTCAAACACCATGCACTCTACCAAATTTTAAAAAATCCAAAACTGGTAGATAATTTCCTTGATATATACCACTTACAAAAGTTAAATCAAGATCAGTAGAAAATTTAAACACACCTATAAATCCTAGTGAAATAGACATAGTAATTACATCTATCAACCAAAGAAAGCTCAGGGCTAGGTGGTTTTAGTGTAGAAATTTTCCAGAATTTCAAAGATATAATGATACTATACCTTAAATTATTTCACAAATAGAAACAGAAGATAATTGTCCAACGTTGTTGGGTAAAGAACATTGTTTTATGATGCCGCAGTTACCCTGATAACAAGATCCATCAAAGAAAGAGAGTTACAGATCAATTTTTTATTATGAACATACATGCAAAAATTCTCCATAAAATACTTGCACCCAAACCAAATCCACAAATGCATGAAATACAACATCATTCAGGTTAAGTAGGCTTCATTACGGAGGTGCATGGATGGTTTTACATACATGAATCGATAAATGTAATACACCGTATAAACAACCTGAAAGATAAAACCACATGGTCATCTCAGTAGATGCTGAACAAGCCTTTAACCAGATCCAACACCCATTCATGATCAAAGTCCTGAGAAGATTACATATATAAGGGGCTTGCCTAAATATAAAATTTACACCAAGCCAAAAATCAGCATCAACTTACGTGGTTGATGAAACTCAAAACCATTACACTAAAATCGGAAACAAGACAAGGTTATCTTCTCTTTCCATAGCTATTTGATATAATACTTGAAGTCCAGCTAGAAAAATAAGAAAATAAAGAACATCAAGGGTATACAAATTGAAGAGGAAGAAATAAAAGTATCTTTATTTGTAGATGATATGGTAGTATATATATGAATGATGCTAAAACTCCCACCAGAAAATTTTTACAGTTGATAAGCCCTATCTTCAAAGTAGCACCGTACAAAATTAACTCACGAAATTCAGTAGCCTTTCTATAACCCTTTAACAATGGCTTCAAATATGTGTCTTGATGTAACAGTAACCAAGCAAACGAAAGGCTTGTATGGTAAAAATCTTTAAGATATCAAAAAAAAAAAGAAATTGAATAATATATTATTGAAATAGAAAGCTCTCCCATGTTCATAGATCAGTAAGGTTAGTATTGTAAAAATGGCCATCATACCAAAAGCAAGCTGCAAATTCAATGCATTCCTATCAAAATTCCAACACAATTCTTCACAAAATTAGAAAGGGAAATTTTCAGTTTCACCTTGAACACACACACACACACACACACACACACACACACACACCACACAATATTGCTAAAATAATCCTGAATAATAAAAGAACTGTGGGAGGTATCATTATCCTCAACCTCGAATCATACTACAAAGCTATAGAAATAAAAAACAGCATGGTATTGGTATAAAAACAGATACATTGACTATGGAATCAAATTAAAGACACAGATATAAGTGCACATATCTATGGATATCTTACTTTTGGTAAAAAAAAATAAAGTCAGAAATACTGGAAAAAAGACAGCATCTTCAACAAATAGTGCTGATCAAACTGGGTGACTGTAGGCAGAAGAATTGAAATAGATCTATATTTAGCACTCAGCACAAAATTCAGCTCTACACACACAAAAAACCTAAACATAAAGCCATGTACACTAAATCGGATAGAAAAGAAAGTGGGGAACAGTCTTGAACTCATTGACACAGGAACAGACTGAGCAGAATACGGACTGCATAGCCCCTAAGAGTAACAAATAATAAATGAAATGAGCAGGCATTAGAATTAGAAAAGATTTCTACCAATTACACATCCAACAGAGGGTTAATTGTTAAAACATCTAAAGAACTAAACAACAACAACAACAAAAAACTAGGATATCAAGAAAACAACACAATTAAAAATGGAGTACAGATTAAAACAGAGACCTCTCAAAAGAGGAAATACAAATTACTGAGAAACACATAAAGAAATGTTCAACATCCTTGGCTGTCAGGGAAATGCAAATCAAAGCTACTTTGAGATTTCATCTTACATTAGTCAGAATGGCTAAAATCAATAAAACATATGGCAAAACACATACTGACTAGGATGTGGAATAAGGGAACAGTCATCCATTGGTGGTGGGAGTGCAGACTGCTACAGCACTATGGAAATCAGTGTGAGTTTTTCTTAGCAAGCTTGGAATAGATTCTCTCTCAAGATCCAGCTATACTGCTCTTTGGTATATACCTGAAAGGACTCTACATCCTACTGCAGAGACATTTGCACAACAATGTTCATTGCTGCTCTGTTCATAATAGCCAGAACTTGGAAACAGACTATTGGTCAATGGATGAATGGATAAAGAAAATGTGCTTTGCTTATTACTCAGCTGTTAATAAAAATGAAATCATGAAATACACAGGTAAATGAATGGAGAGACAATCATCCTGAATGATGTAACTCAGACCCAAAAGGACAAATATGCTATGTATTTGCTGATATATAGATGAATGTTAGCTTTCAAATTTTCAATAAGTAGACTATAATCCATAGAACCACAGAGATTAGGTATAGATTAAAGAACTGGACTGAGGGACAAATCTCCCTAGGAAGGGAAAATAGAGTTGATAGTTATGGATGGATGGGGAGGGGACAACAGGAAAGGGAGGGTCAAATGAGAAGTAAGGGAAACAGGGTAGTGAGAGATGGGAATACAGGATGAAACCAAGGGCCATTGTAGGGGTTGTATGGAAACTTAATACAGTAGAAGATTTTTCAAGTAATATCTCAGTGAATTTTTTAAATTTCTGAGTTTGTTCTATGGAAACACCTTCTGAGAATTCTTCAAATAATCTGATTGTATAATCTCTAGTGTTAGATGAAAAAAAGTAACCACACAGAATCTTTTTTTTTTTTTTTTTGTAATTTTTGCAAAGATAAAATGTCAGTCTAACAGAAAGTGAAGTAAGTTTGACACTTACTGTCTCTATTCCTCCTTCCTGAATTTTGGGAAAATGTAAGTATGTATGCCTTTTAATTACACTGGAGTTTTCCATAAAAGAATGCCCTTGATATATCTTGTCATGGGTGGTTCATTGAACAGATCAATCACTATATTTTATCACAAGGAATATTAATAAATATTAGTCCCACCTGATCCCCTGAATAAACTGATTAGAATTGCTTGTTCATTGTAACATATTGTAAATATGATGACCGTAAAAGCTGATGTATAAACACACATGATTGCAAGATTCCAGGTGTCTCTCAATGTATAAATGAAGATAGAATAATAAGAATAATTTATAAAGGTAGGTGTAGTTATGCTTTTGATTTTAAAATTAAATGTGGTTCAACACAAGTTTGAAAACTGAATTTTGTTGAAGAAAAACAAAATGATGGAATTACTTTGAAATCCAGATAAATATTGCTTTGAAAATTATCTTGATTCCTAGAATAACTTTCTGAGGTGACGGGTTTTCTCTTTCTTCCAAGTGGATCCCAGGGATTGTATCCAATTTATCAAGTTTGGCGGCAAGTATCTGTATACACTGAGCCATTTTGTTGGCTCATAAAGTTTTTCAGTACAAAATAAGTCATGAAATTAACAGGAAGTCTTGACATTTTCTTTATTGTCCTCTGAGTAGAATGATACTTAATCTGTTAACTATTGTTGTTCAAAAGCCATTTAAACATAATAATTTAAACTGTAGTCATTCTGTTATCATAAATTTATAGGTCAGATGGATAACTCTTTGATTTTTCTGGTTTCATTGACCTTTTCTTTTTACTTTTTAATATGAAAGAGGTTTATTAGATGGAGATGAAGAGAGAGAGAGAAGGGAGAGCAGGACATGATGGGGGGAAAGAGGGGGGTACCCCAATAGAGAAAGGGGAGAGGGCCAGAAGGGAAGAGGGGAAAAGAAGAGGAGCAAGAGAGGGACCATGTGTCAGGTTGGTCCCTTTAAGGGACAAGGTAACCATGCCTTCCAGGTGTGGCCACCTGGCCTGTGACACATAATGGCATCATAGGTTGCTAGGCAACCCAGTAGCAGGTTTCTAAATACTAACATTCCTCCCTTTCTTGGTTGACTTGGATGAACAACTGTTCACCTCTCATGAGATCTTTAGGGGTGACCCATCATTCTTCATTGTTAGAGGGATAACTAAGCCTTAGGTTCTCCAGTTGGCTAGCTTAAACTTGCTCTTATAGGTTGTGGGAGGAGAAATAGTTATAGGAGCTCGTTTTATCTTTGCTTTACATCCCAATCATAGCCCCCTCCCTCCTCACCTCTCACCTCCCCTCTCCTTCTTCCTCCTATCTTCCCTCCGCTACTCCTCAGAAAAGGGAAGCTCCCCCCTCCAATGCACTTCAGCATATATATTCCTATCAAGATTGAGTGCATCCGCTTCCCCTGTGGCCTGGTGAGGCAGCTCCACCAGAGGAAAGCAGGCAACAGAATTCATATCAGAAACAGCCCCCACTTCCCTTACTAGGGAACCTACATGAAGACCAAGCTGCTGCCCATCAGGTACAGCTGTGTAGGGAGCCTGGGAATAGCCCCCATGCATGGTCCTTGATTAGTGCATCAGTCTCTGAAAGCCCCCCTGAGCCCTAGTTAGTTGGCTTTGAAAAATAGAAGGACTGGCAGGAGACAGGAGCTCCACAAGAAGACCAAGTTCCAGGATTTTCAAAAGGTTCCATCAACCATGACATTGTGCTTGGATTCTGGAGTTGAATACATCAATTAGAATGAGAGAGTGTCCCTTTGGTATGTCTTTTATTTTATTTATTTATTTTTTGATGACATAAAAATTAAAAGCATGAGTTAAGACCCCTTAGGTTTTTCTTTTCATTTGGAAACATATAAGTTTGAAAGCTTTTTTCAAATACCTAGCATACAGTAGTGAAGTAGAGGTAAGATAACTACAAATGGTCTCCATGGGCTGGAGAAAGACAGGGAGATAGTCTCTGATGGTTGGTACAGTGTAGACTGCTGGCCACACATTGTCCTTGCCCTGTCCATGCTGTGGGACTTCTCTGTGCTCCATGGGATTTCCCCCCCCCCCATTTGTTCCTCCTGCAGGAGGAGCAGAGCTGTATTTCATCTCTATCCTCTCACTCTCTCGCCAGCTTCTGAAGAGACAGCCTGATACTGCCAGCTAATTTAGTAGTTGTACTGGATTCCTTCCTATAAGAAAGTTGAAAGATGGAACTTTTTATATTTTAACAATCTTTGTCCCCTTTAGTTCAAAATGGTAGTATATTCTCATAGATACTTCCTGAAAACATCTCTGATCTTCTTAAGACTTGAATAAAGAATCAAAGTGTACTGCTTTTGATTTATTTTTCCCCTCTAGATGTATTGTTACTTTGGAATGGCTTCTGTGTAACCATGATCTTATGACTCCTATAGGCCTTTTGACTAAGTTTGAAAACCTATCAGATATTCTCTCAATTCTGTAAGATATTTTAACCCATGATGTACTCATTTTTTTCTTCAGTCTGGGGACACCGGCAGAGAGAAACAGCTCTTTTTCTTTCCAAGTCCAGTATGGGCTGTATGTTGTCTCCAAGTCCTTTCAAATAAGTCAGCTATGTCTTCATCTCATCTCCTTGCTCCCATCATATTACAGAGTTAGAAAACTTTTTATTCATTGGTTGACTTACTCCTCATTCAATTCCAAAAGCTGATTTAGATACTTTTTCCCTCCCAAGGACACCAGATAACTGTTTTGTCCCCTCTCTAGTATTCTATAATATAACTCAGTTTTCATCCATTGGTGATGGGTCCACACTGTTCTTCCTGTTTTTTTTTTTTTTTTTTTACTAACAGCTTATTCTCTATTTTTCTAGCCCCTGCTCTTTATTCACTCCCAAAGCCAAAGTGTGTCTTATGTTTGCTAAGGCAGCTTCTCTCCTCAGTATTAATTTCTGTATTCTTTTGATATCGCTGCATACCACCTCCCCACTAAAGCAATAAGGAAAGCTCCGGCTCCACCTTTTCTCACAAGTTTATAGACTGGCTTGGTAGGTTTGATCTTGGTTGGGCCTGTAGACATGTATGAGTCACTCAGTGGAACATCTGGAGATTGCCTGACGTGGGGCGTCTGGGGTGTGTCATTCTTGGCTGGCAGAAATGGATTTATTATGCTTCAGACCTTTTTGTGATTGTTCTGAGTGATGGAAAAAGAAAAGAATGTTCCAGGTCTTTGGTTGTCTCTTTCTAGCCCTTCAAGCTATAGGAGACACCTACCTACATTCCAGGACAGAGAAATAGATTTTGCTTCTTGATAAGAGAAACTTAAAGACCTCATTGTAAAGCATGAGTAGACAGACAGAGAGGAATGGAAACTGATTTTTTTTTTTACATCAATCCTTCACAATCTTTAACTCTCAGAAGCGAGTTTCCTAATGTAGTGTAGACATTTTCCTTAGCATTTATTTTTCTAGCTTTTGAGAGGATAATGTGGAATCAATTCTATAGGTTTCTGAAGTCTGCCTCCTACCAACTTTTGTCTAAGGGACCAAAATTTTGTTTAAGGCATATTTGGGACAGTGGCTACTTGCGGTCCCATTGCCTGTCACTGATGACATTACACAACTCTCAAAATACATTGCAGTTCCTTATTGTGGTGTTGTGCCAGATTTGCAAGACCCCAAAAGACCACCACTAGGAGTCGAGTCTATTGCAAAATACATGAGGATATTTTTATTACAAGCTATAGCTTGGGCTCATACACCCTCACTGCCTTAGCGGTTGAGAGCAAAGAGCCTCATGCTCAAGTTAGATGGTTGATTTAAAGAATCCGGTCCCTCCCAGTGTGCCCAAAGCAGGGGGATTTCTGCCTGGCAAGTGTCTATTGGTTGAAACACAAAAGGAGATGTTGCACTTTTAATTGATTGGCTATAGGAAGGCCCCCAAACTATTAATGGTATGGCTTCTCTTGTTTGGATGTCTTAGTGGAGAGGGGCCAGTTTCTGTAACTGTAGCTCTAGTGGGCAGGAAAGAATGCAGTACTACTCTGAAGGTGGCTGGATATGTGTCCACCTGTCTGGCCTTTGTTCAGGCTTGTGCTTTAAACTTTAAACCAATATCATCCCCTCTCCTCCTCCCCCAAAACCCCTAATATTTAATTCTTTGGGGTCTCAGTGAAAACAATAACCAGTCTTTTGATTTGGGACATACTTTTTTTTATTATGATGATTTTTATTTTTTATAGTTTATTATTTTTATTTATTTACTTATTCATTACAATTTATTCACTTTGTATCCTGGCTGTAGCCCCCTTGATCTCCTCTCAGTCCCACCCACCCTCCCTCTTCTCCCCCTGTGTCCCTTCCCTAATCCACTAGTGGGACAGGGGCTGTCTCTGACATGAACTCAGTGGCCAGCTCTCTGATCATCTCCCCTTGCTGGGTACATCTTTGCCAGGCCACAACGGAAGATTATACTGCCAGTCCTGATGAGACCTGATAGGCTAGTGTCAGATAGAAGGGGAGGAGGTCCTCCTCGATCAGGGTACACACTCTTGAACCAATGAAAAATAGTTTGCTAGTCCTATGATTTTTCTCCAAAAATTTACTTTCTTAATAAATCTAACTCAACATACTGTTAGGTAAACCTCTTCCATGTGCTTTAGACCAGGAATCACAGAATTACTGTGGTGGTGTGTCAGGAAACCCTGCTGCTAAGGTTGAAGTCTGACATTACCAGGAAGCTCTGAGCTCCATGCAAAATAGTGGACTCCCTTTGTTAGGAGAGATCATTCTTTTCTCCCTGATTTAGAGAGCTCCAGTCCCCACACCTTCTATCTGAGGAATGTCACATAGCCCTTAGGGAAATTACAGGTTCAATGCCCTTTCTCTCAAAACCACCTGTTCAGCAAGCCACCTTATGCTAATGAGGCATCTCAGTACCTTAAGCCCCAGCCAATGGCAGTCATCCACCCTGAAAATCTCCACCTCCTTCCAAAAGTTCTATATATTCCTCTCACTCTGGAATAACTTTGATCTGCTTCTCCACAGCTCAGCCCTGAAGGTCAATTCTGTCTTGCTCAGGACTGTGCTCCCAGCCCAACTTTGATCCCTTTGTCCTCAGAAACTTAATGTACATGATGGGGTGTGGGGGAGTATGGCAGGGAGAACCACTGTGGTGGAGCTCTGTTTTCAATTTAACTAGGATTTCTTTCTCAGCTTCTTTCTTTTTCCCAAGCTGTCATTGTGACCTGCCTTCAGAATAAAGGATTATACCAAACAAGAAAAGAGACAAGCCTTTAACATTTGAACTTCTAAAGAGACACTTACACAATATCAAAAGCTTTGATTCTGATATAAACTACAGACTAATCTGGAGGCTTAGCAAGATCATTCTTCCTTAGGAACAAAGATGAAGTTGGTTGACTGAAAGAATGAACGACTTTGTGAAGGGAGGAGAATAAAGTTGATTGGGAGTTCTACCAGGGTGGAAGTCCTTTCTGTTAAGACAAAACCTAAAATGATTTTGTAATGTCTGTAAGAAGATGGATCTATGGAATCACCTGTTCTTTGAGAAGTCCCAGGGTTAGACCTGGGATAGGGATATAACCCTACTTGATGGACATGCATAAGCATGTAGGGAGAGCATAACAGATGGGGATGTCTGAAGATCCCAGTAATGGCCAAAGAGATAAAAAAAACTTTAGATGGCTAAAATCTTTTAGCTTTTTAAAATCAGTTCAAGACAGGGTCTTACTATGTAGCCCACGCTGGACATGAGCTAATGATCCTACAGATTCCCTCTCCCAAGTCATTTTATAATTTTATAGACACGCATACTGCAAGACACTATATTTTTGTTATGTGAAACATAGAACACAAAGTCTAGGGTGATAAAGGCATAGGCATCCACAGTAGTTACATGAACATGTTAACTGAAATATGGTGGCTGGAGCAAACAAGGAAATTCCCCCTTGTGAAACTGAAAGACAGTCTCTTCTTTCTAAACTATTCAAGAGAATTCTATAATGCTTGTTTTCTTAAAAATAACTGAGTGAAAGAAATCACAGATGTCTGGGTTTATTTTGAAGTACTATGATCAGTGTTTCTCTTGTCAATAAAAATGAAGTTTGAGAACTAAGTACACTTATAGAAATATCTTAGTTCATTGATTCAAAGTCATGCAATTTTCTGCCACAGTTTAATGCATTTGAAACTGAGATGCAGCCCAGGATCCATAGCATATCAGAATTTAGTTGGCAGTGATTTTTTTTCCCTTAATGGTATGTGAAACAACAGCACATTTTTACAAATGATGGTGTCTTAAATTCAATAAAACACAGCTTAATCAAAGACATCTTTGTATAGTGGGATTTGTAAATCTCACTTACTGCCAATGAAACTGCTAGTAATTCAAGACCTATAGCTCAACCTTTCTTGGAGTTCCTAACTTAGGAAGTAACAGCTTAAAAAGTATAGGGAAGCAATATGGGAAGAGAGGGAACAGCTACTAAGAGGTAAGGGCAAAAAGGCAATGGCATGCAGTCCTGTTTGTGAGTGTGGGGGGAGGAGGGTTGTTCCCAAGTATGTTCAACATATTTGCATCTGTGTCATAGTTTACTAGGAAATTCTTGGGAGTTCGCCAGCATGATTCTTGCCCTCTTGGTGTCAAACAGTGGATCAGTCACTGAAGGATTTGCAGGGAGGTTCTCTGTGCCACCATCAAAGATCACTGCATTCTCAGAGCCTTGAGCAACCCTGAGAAAAGCCCTCGGGATTGTTCTCTTCTTAGTTTTCCCCTCCAAACCTTCATTAAACAGAGTGTTGGGCTATTTGCCCTAAGATTATCTTGGTGGTATTATTTTATCCACTATCACATATAATAAGACATAGATACCTATTAGATTTGCCTAATTTACCTTGGGCCAGGCAGATATTTTCATTGTCTCAATAATCCACATTATACATTTCTCAGCCCCCATCCAATGCTATCCACCTTAACCCTCCTCATCTGGTCCATCTTGCATACATAATCCCATGGTACTTGCTTGTATTCTTCATCTGGGTCTTTTCAAGCCATTATTGGTATCTTTTCTCTTCAGCCACATAGTTTGTTCTCCACCTAACACATCATGGCATCCTCCTTCCTCCTCTCTTCCTGTCTGTCTGTTTCTCATGATTCTCCTCAAAAGCCTAAGTACGCTTATACCATTCTGCCCTGCCCAGGTATAGGCTGTTTAATCAACCAATAAGGTATGCCTTAGGCAGGTTTACACAAACAAGGATGGGTGTATCCGGCAGGCAGTAACCAGGTCTTCTGAAGGACAGTAATTAACATTAGACCAACCTCCAACAGCCTTCCAATCCTAAGTATTCACAATATGACTTCTTTTCTCATTCTTTTGAATGGATAGAGATTTCTCAATTGGAGTCCACTACTGTAACCCTTCACAATAAATTGTGGAATTCACAGTAAATTGAACACACTGTCCTAATATTCTATTCCTGGTATCAAATTTCTGAACTCTTAGACCCAATACTATAACTTCAGTGTGGGAAATGCCATATTATCATTAACATGGGTTCTCATTTAATTTTGTTATTTTATTCTAGCAATTCCTGCCGATTTCTTCACAAATGACCCACCTTTTTCTAAGTATTCTTCACTCCAGAATGCAGAGAGGTTACTAATCTCCATGAGTCCACATTCTCAGCTCCTCTGCCCTCAGTATCCGATCTTTATTACAGATCCACTCCATCTTAATTCAGTTTTGTAAATTTTAGTCTTCTGGCTTTGGGCGTTACTTTCCCAGAGAGATTGTGCTGCCTGGTTCATTCTGTTTCTACTCTATTTCTCTCCCATTAAAATAATTCCTATCACTCTGACAACACAAGATGAATCTCCCACTTTCCCTGATGACACTTTCTAACAGTGTAACCTCCTTAGGGCATCATGCTCCTGGGTCTGTTCCATGCACTGACTTCATTTGGACCAAGTCAGAGACACTTCTTCCAGCTCAACAGTTCCAAATCTTGACTTTTTAAAATATGTCCTCTTACTTGTCTTCATAACACCTCAAAGAGCATGAAAGCATGTTCATCCCCAGAACATTAAAGTCTCTTAGAAGTCACAGAGACCTGTGAAGCCAGGGATCACACAGAGCATGCTTTTCCTGATGAACCATCTCTACACTTGGAGATTCCAGGCAGGTGCTCCAAGTTTCTTCCATCATGAGAAGGTAGCGCCACGCTCTTGATGTGCTTAGAGTCGGTAAGTGGCATTCTGGAAAGTGAGTATTCCAGTCTTCCTATTACGAGATGGGAGAAGGTTAAAACAGTAAGAGTTTCAAAAATGACGGATAGGCAAATAAAAGACATCTTTCTATTGAAAGTACTTAGCATGCCTTTACGCAAATCCATGGGTTCTTAGGCTTTCAGTCTTCAAGTCTTTATTACATTCTACTGAAGAGCTTCCGCCAATCCTGAGAGAGAAGAACGGTTTGTGCAGAGGAGAATAATGAACCAAGATAGTTCTACTTGAGAAAAAAAAAAAAAGTTCATGCTTTCTTTTGATCTACATAGTTCTATCCTGTCTTGTTTTTCTTTCCCTCAAAAAAAATATATATTCCATTTTATAAATAACATTTTGGTATCTCCAAAATAAATACATTTGATTAATTAGTTAGGATTATAATATAAATTATCCAGGCTATAGAGAGTTACCCATAGCATTTTTTTTTCTGCTCCAAGAAAGCTAAGGAAACAGCAAATTTTAAAATAATGCTGCATCTTCACTTGGCTGAATTTTACATAAAAGTATTTCATCTTGGATGCCATAAAACTGACTTAGTTACTGGGATATCTAATGTACCTTGTTCTTATAGAGCTGTTTCACTTATAAAGTATGACTCTCTAGAACACTTTCTGGATTATATTGCAGTAAAATTTAAAGGCTACATAAGCTGAAGCTAAACAATATATGTCTTTAAAAAGCTCAGAGGAAAAAGATCCATGCATTCCTGAAATAAAACTATTTTATGACTTTGATCAAATTTGGCATTGTAGGTTTTTTTTTAAATTTTTGATTGTTCCTTACTATCATTCTATATGGCACAGCTCCAAGGTATGCAGTGTGGGAGAATGATTTTGGTAAAATATTATTTAAATAATAAAATATTTGGCACCCTACCTATGGTGTTTTAGTGGACTTTAACTTCCCCCTGAGGGGGAGGGGCAGCCTTACCAGGCCACAGAGGAAGATAATACAGCCAGTGCTGATGAGACCTGATAGGCTAGGGTCAGATGGAAAGGGAGGAGGACCTCCCCTATCAGAGGACTGGGGAAGACCATGGGAGGAGAAGAGGGAGGGAAAGCATGATTGGGAGGGGACAAATCAGGGAGGGACTACAGCTGAGATACAAAGTGAATAAATTGTAATAAAAAATAAAATCACAAAAAAGGCTTCTATCAGTATACTGAAAACATGACTATTTTTGTAAAGCACAGTGCAGTGCTCCTTCTATATTGTGAATATAAAATAAAGTGAAAAGCATTTTTAAATTAATCTTGACAGTAACATGTGGAGAATGGGAAGATGAAACATTTTAGCTTTCTGTTTAATAATCTTGTATTGTTTCAAGATTTTATAATTGATATAGTTTCATAAATTGTAGAAATGATTTTGTGAGTTAATGTGACAGGGACTATTGGACAATTTCCATGCCACTGTCCATCTCTTTACTCCATAGTCCACTGACAATGCCACACACTTCCTCTGCAGTGCATGCATATACAGGCAGCGTTTCATAAACTATTTAAGAAACTCACATGCAAATACTGCTTACTTCTTGCCTCTTGTTCTTTACATCTCTAAAGAAGATAGTAAGCACTAGCTAACGAGTCAGCTAAGCATTGCACATGGGATATTTTAAGGAATTGAAAATCATAATTCTTGAATTAACTGGGCATTGAAATATTTTGACATGATTTATTCAGTAATATTAAGTAATTGCAATCTCAGAATTGAACATATTGAACACCAAATAGGATTTACTTTCTTTGAGTTCAGCTAATTACTTTGTTTTGTAGTTTGTTTAATCCATAGTCGATAAATTACAACACTCTGTACGTCAGTGTTAAATACTCTCTGATTAACTATACTTGTGAAAAATATCTGTGAGAGAGTGAGCCTTCAAATCTGTGTTTTACAATGGTCATACTTTTATTAGTATGTTTTCACATTGTGTATTACATTCAGTAAGCTATTACTCAACAAGGTATAAGGTCCAAAGTAATATCTTGTACTATAAAATAATATGACAAATTATGCTATAATTCTAGAGTTTTATGCTCCCATAAATTTGTTTTAGGAAATAATTTATTTGGGTCCAACCTATAGGCCTTTTTGGTTTGAGTCCACATTTTAAAGCAGTTTAGTTAGCTTTTATTTTTCTTAAAAAAACAAAATACAATGAATGTGACACTCCATGATTTCTTAGCTCATCAGTGTGAAGATTTAAATAGGGGTTTCAAGCCACTCAAAAAATGGCAGCTATGATCATAGGAACAAGTGGGCCACACCCCTACCCCCCAGGTCTAGTCCAATGTCTTCAGTGTCAGGATTTTAATCCATTTCTAAGTACAGATGGCTTGTGAGTATGAACAAGTTTCTCTTTTCCCTCTACAAGACAGGAGAATTTTGCATTCATGGATCTGAAGTGATTTTCAACATTTAGAGATGTCTGTAAAACTACTGAAAAAGAAAAATAAGTAAAATTACAGAGTAACCACATGGCTGTATTGGTATAATACTCATCAGACTTTATCCGAAGTAGGTGCTCTTTAAAGCACTTAAAGATGAGCCCAAAACAAAGGGAAATATCTGCCTACTTTTAGGAAAAAAATTAAAGGCTATTTTAATTATTTTCTAGGTGTCTACCAAAATCAAATAAGGGCATAGAAGCAAATATATTTCAGTACTACTGAAGAAAGGAAGAATAGCCATTTTTTTTTCATTAAAAAATTAAGACAAGACGTGCTTCATCAAAATTAAAAACTTTTGTGTTTAAAAAATATTATTTGCATATGGGGTGTATGCAGTATTGCATGTTTAGGTACACACGCCTGTATGCATGAGTATGGAGTCCAGAAGAAGATTCTGGGTGTCCTGCTCTATCTCTCTGCCTCATTTCTTTGGGACAGGGTCTCTCTCTGAAGCTGTGGCTGTCTGAGATCCAGGAAGCCAGAGTAATAATATTTATGTTTCTACCACAGCTCTGAGACTACAGGTATGCCTGGCCATGGCTGGCTTTCTAAAAATGTGGCTGCTAAGCATTTGAACTCCGGTCCTCATTCTCACACAACAAATGCCCATAGTGCACTGAACTGTCTCCCAGACACACCTACCCAGCATTTAAAAAGTCAAAAAATACCTAGGCACAGTGATCACACATGTAATCCCAGCACTCGGAGGGGCAGAAGCAGGTGGATCTCTGTGAGTTCAAGGCCATAGTGATCTACAAAGTGAGTCCAGGACAGCCAAAGCTACACATGAAACCATGGCAGTAATCCTAGTTAAAAACAATTCAAGTGACCTTCTGAGTGGATGTGGATCCAAAAAGATGCACAAACTGACAAAATGTACCTGAAAATATGCATGATTTTATCAACTAACAGAAAAATAACACACATATTTCCCCTTCCCCCCAAAAAAACTGTACGTATGTAGTTTTGGAACCAGAAGAAAAAAGGAGAATAAAAGAGAAATAAGCCAACTGTCCTCCCCACTAATGAATGGGTAAGGAAAGGTCTGGAGAATTGGCTTGGTGATGAAGAAAGCATGCTTGATCCTCTTTTAAAAGGCCTGAGTTCACTTCCCAGAACCTACTTCAAGTGGCTGGTAACCTCCTGCAACTTTGGCTCCAGGAAATTCAACGTCCCTTTCTGGCATTTGAACACACCGATAAATGTCATACCCATACCAGTCTCTCTGTCTGTCTGTCTCTCTGTCTGTCCGTCTCTCTCACACACAGAAATAAAACAAATCCTTAAAAAGTAAAGATGAGTTACAGCTACACAGAGGTATATATATATATATATATATATATATATATATATTTGGCATAAAAGTGAATTAATTATTTAACAGTGCAACACCAAGGGTGAACATGGGGATCATTACAGAAGCCAGTTTTTCTTCATTCATTCATATGAAATGTCTAGAAGAGATAACTCTATTGAGGTAGGAGATAATTAGTGATTACACAATGTTAGGCAGTAGGTGGCAAATGGAACATGTCTGGTAATGTACGATTTCTTCCTGAATGATGAAAAGTGTGCTAACACTGAACACGCTGACAGTTACCTCATACTGTGAATATACTAAAAATACAAAGAAATAGCTGAATTATATGCTTTAAACCAGTGAATTTTACAGTGTCTGAATTATATCTCAATAAAGTCTTTACATAGATATTTTGAGGGAAGTTCTTCTGGTTCTGCACAAAATGGACTCTCCTATCATCATCTTACATTCTTTTCTACAGCCGAAAATCTCTCGGTCTAATTATATAAGTCTAAGAATATTTTGAATGGTGGAAACGAGAAGGTGGGAAGCCTAGAGCTCTCAGATGTTCTGTAGTGAACATCCCCAGCTTTTCTCCTTGTTTTCCAGGTGTTTCAGTGACACACACACAAGCCTTCAAGCTGAAAGTGGCAAGACCGACAAAACGGCTACAATTTTTTTTTTTTTCTCTTTAGATGAAAGTTTTAAATGTGGGCTAGGAAACTGTTGGTAAAGGCTGCCCTATTCCAGCCAAACACCAGCGGGACAGTCAGCCTTTTTGCCCACCGGCTTCTACCACCTGGAAGATGATTTTCTATCACCCTCCCTGCTGTCCATTTCCAGGAGGAAGGCAGAACATGTCGGTTACCTCGTTGTGTGGTGCTGGTAGGATCCAGCTGGGAGCCGATTTTTAGTGGGCAGAAGTTATCTGATTCCTGATGTGAGTTCTTACTGGCAGGATGGAGGACAGCCAGCTGATCTTCAGTCTCCAGCCACGCAGAAGGAGACAGCTGTCTGATTCTCCTGCTACGGCAGTGTTGGTGAGGTGTCGGGAGGCAGGCCTTGATTTCACCTGGAAGTAGCAGATGGTGTTCTGATTCTCCCTGTCTGTAGGGTGGACTGGGTCCAGGGGTGAGCTGGCGTTCTCCGCCACTCACTCCACACAGCCCGGTGAGAAGTCAAGGCGAGCACATCCCATGTTGCCAGCGTAGCTTCAGTGAGGAGCTGAGCCTACACTTGACCTAGAATTGGAGATAGAACAAGGTAATCCCAAATAGGGTTAGAAGGCGATCCTGTTTCCCATCCTTCACTTGGTTTCAGTGGGACAAAGTAATGAGTGGAGGTTCCGGTTCTGAGTTTTCAGAGAGAAGTGATCGTCTATGTTGAGTGCCAGTGGAGCAGAGGGTGGGGTCATGCAACAGTCCTATCGGAGACCAAGGCAATGCTATTCCGGGAACGGTGTTATGACAACTTCCATTCTTATTTAAAATTAGTATACCAAGTCATGGGTTTCATTAGGACATTTTCATACATGTGTGTCTTCATATTTTGTTCTCATTCAGTTTTATCCTTTGCCTTCTTAATACTGCACCCATGCCCACACACAGGTGTCCCCTCCCCAACTTCTTTTCTACCTTCCCACCTAATGGCCTCCATTGTCCTTCTATTTCACACCTCCCTTAGGGGCCGTTCTTTCCTTCTCATGATCACTTGTCGGTGACCTTTTTTCTTTTACTGCAGACTCTTCATCCCTGTACTTGTCTCCTTGGCTGGTTTTCTTTTTCTCTTAATTTCAAATAATCTGTCAGTTCTTGGGATTGCTTTCTGTGTCATTAGAGTTATTTTCAGAAAGATTTTTGGCTAGCTGTTTTGACGTTTCTGGTCTTATATTAATTTCTTAATCTATTGCTATATATATATATATATATATTTGTGGAGGGTGGGTATGCATGTCTAGTTTCCTTCCTCTGCATATGGACATCCACTTCCCCAAACTCCACTTCTTAAAGAGGTTGTCTTTTATCTGAGTTTCTTCCTGGCCGTTTTCTTTTTCTGTCTCATTGGTCCCATGCCTAGTTCTGTGTCAGGACCATGCTATATTTGCTAGACCTTAACTGAGCAAGCAATCAGGTTGCGATAACTCCAGTATTGCCCTTTCTGCTAAGGATTGCTTTAGATATTCATTGCCTTTTATGTTTCCATGTCAATTTTGGGTTATTTTTGCTATTTCTAGGAAGAATGGATTTAAATTTCAGTGGTGATTTTCTATAGATTGATTTCTGTCGAATAGCCATTTTTATAATATTAATTCTGCCTATTCAGTAACAGAAGATCTTTCTATCTTTTAGTGCCTTTGCCAATTTATATCTCCAGGATCTTAGTACATTCATTCCAGAGGCCTTCAAGTTTCTTGGTTAAGTATATTCCTGTGTATTTTAAAATGAGTTCTAAATTTTTCTTTCTTTTTTTCTTTCTTTCTTTGCTTCTTTATTTTTATCTGTATGTGTGTTTTATCTACATGTATGTCTGTGCATCATGTCCATGACTGGTGTATGTGGAAGCCAGAAAAGGCTGTTGGATACTCTGAGACTGGACTTACACACAGATATGAACTGCTGTGTGGGAACTGGGACTAGAACCAAGTCCCTGGAAGAACACCCAGTGATCTTAACCAATATGCCATCTCTCCAGGCCCTCCTAGGCAATTTTTAAGCTTTTATGTGTAACTGGTAATTTTTTCCTGTTTTCTTTCTCAATAAATTTATTATTACAATATAGACACTGATCTTTGTATGTTGATTTTTTATCAACATACAAAGTGTTGATTAATTCAAAAGTGTTTATTAATTCAAATAATTTTTATTGAACCTTTGGAATCTTTTAAGTAAAGGATCATGTCATTTGCCAAGCAGGATGATTTGAATTCTTTCTTTCAAATTTCTGTATTATTTATTTCTACCACTCTATTGCTCTGGCTATAACTTTGAGCACTGTAATCAATAAAGGTGGACAGAATGGGCACTCCTGTTCCATTCTATTATTTTAGAGGAAATCTTTCAATTTTTCCTCATTTAGTATATTGTTGGGTATAGATTCATCATGTACAATCATTATTATATTCAGGTATGTTCCCATTACTTCTAGTACCTTCAGAGATTTTCTTATGAAAGGACATGGAACTTTGTTGAAGGTCTTTTCTGTATCAGTTGAGATGGCCAAATTGAAGCTGCCCTGGGATCTATTTATGGGCTGCATTACTAATTTTATGTGCTGACATAATCTTGCATCCCAGGAATAAAACTAATTTGTTTATATGTATCATTTTACTAATGTGTTCTTGAATTTGATTTGATGTATCTATACTGGTAAGGGACCAGCGAAAGTTTGGTCATACACAGCCACTCATCCTTCATACTATCGCCAGCATGCAGATTTTAAATGTTTTTATTTTTATGTGTGTGGGCATTTTGCCTACATGAGCATGAGTGTACCATGTGTATATCTGTTGACTGTGAAGACTAGAGTGCAAGGGGTCTTCTGGAACTTGAACCCACTTGTGAGCTGCCCTGTGAGTGATGGGGATGGAACCTGGGTCCTCGGGAAGAGAAGTCAGTGGTTGCTAAGCCTCTCTCCAGCTTTTCTTCATTCTATATCTAAAGGAAACACTACAGAAACAAAGACTTAGTGGGAACATCTGTCCCATAGTATAATATGCAACATGATCTATGGGATAATACATTTAATCACTGTACCCCCAAACCAAGAAAAATAATAACATGAATAAAAAAGAAAACCTAGTCATTAAAACTTATAGGTATCAGATAGAGTCACTAAACAAGGACTTTTTAACAGCCAAGGGGGAAAAAATATTTCTATAACATGACCAATCTTAGAAGCAAATAGATAACTAGAAAATTCCAGTGGAGAAATAGAATTGTAAGAACTCAACAGACACTGTAGAACTTAGAAATATAAATATTGACTCTAATGGAGATGCCTCTGTGCAAATGTGCAAATGTGAACCAAACTTTTATGAAAGGGATCACTGGAAGACTGGCTTCTATCTTGCCAGTCCTGAAGAGTTCATGAGGTGGGCACAATCTGGATACCTGACAAAGGATAGATGTGTTGTCTTAGGCCATTAGGTGGTACAACTTCTGACTGGCTCAGCACAGAAAGAACAGATGAAGAATGTCAACTTTCAGATTCTTCTTGGGGTAGGTAAAGAGTTGATCTTTGTATCCAGTGCTTCAGTTCCTCTCGGATGCTCAAGAATTGACAATGACCTGCAATTCTCTTAGTGCTACTATGAATGGAATAATGTAAATGCTTGAGTGAAAAAGAGAAGTCAGTGTGGACTGGTAGCAGTTCTGTTTGTAGCCATTCCCCCTAAGTCAGCAAAAAGCAAAGAAATAAAAACCACTGCTGTCTGTTTTTTCTTACAGAGAGAAATAATTGTTCCCATCACTCAGTGCCTAACTTTCCCAGGTGTTGACCAAAGTTCTAGCTTCTGAACATCCTGTTTTTGAATATTGAAGAGACCTGGAATGATATACCCACCTATAGAATGTTTAAAACAAAGAGATTTGGAATGGTAGTTGCTATAGACTTCCTGCTTATACTAGTGCATAAGATGTGAACAAAAACCCAATCCCTTAGCTCCTCTATTAGCAAAGTGATTGCTATGCGTAATTGTTGTCTGTACAAAGAAGCTGTCATCTTGGGCCATTTAGCTGTGTCTCCTTGCAAA
Organism: Psammomys obesus; assembly: GCF_907164565.1. Lineage (NCBI taxonomy): Eukaryota > Metazoa > Chordata > Mammalia > Rodentia > Muridae > Psammomys > Psammomys obesus. The sequence continues at coordinate 31,322,531 of NW_026585797.1, read as the reverse complement.
AGATTATCTCAGCTGGGCTTGTTTGATGGTTTATGTAGACACAACCTCCATGCAGAGTCCTTCTGCTCCCTTTCTATCTATTGGAAGCTCTGCATGTGTCCTGAGGGAGATGCCAGATTACACACACACACACACACACACACACACACACACACACACACACACA